>NC_053134.1:19904628-20067128 GCF_010015445.1 Perca fluviatilis | reverse complement strand
ACGGATTTGTCATTGTGTACGACATCACAGACCGGGGAAGCTTTGAGGAGGTGGCCCCACTCCGAAGTCTCCTAGAGGAGGTGAAGAAACCGGTATCGTGCCTTGGTCCCTTTAGTAAATAAGTCCCATCTGGACCAGTCCGCAGGTTGCACAGAATGGAAGCTGGTCCTGTGGGGCAAGAACCCACGAGTGGACAGCGAAGAGGTGGTGGATGCAGGAAGGAAGGTAGCCTGACAGTTTTGGCATGGGGCAAGGCAGGCGCTGGATGCACAGTGGCAGAGGCTTTCCATGAGCTGTGTCACAGGTGAGGTATACCAAGTAAGGCCATGTAGGTAAGGTTTTGACGCCGTGAGCTCCACCACACGCCAAACACGCCATCAACAAGATGCTGGACCAAGCATCAGCAGCTAGAAGAGCGGTTTTGTGCTGTGTCGCGGTGAGGCTACGCCGCAACCCCATGCAACGCCAGACGTCAGCAGCTCCACCACACGCCAAATGTATTATCAACAAGATGCTGACCAACACAAAGCTAGGCAGAGCCACCTCGTGCAGAGGCTTTATGAGCTGTGTTAGCAGGTTAGGCGCGAACGCCATGCAGGCAACGCCAGACGTCAGAAAGCCCACCACACACGCCGCACGCCATCAACAAGATGGCTGACCACATCAGCAGGGTTCACGGTCTGATGACACAAAAAATGTACATTTCTTCTCATGTAAATGTTTTAAGAAATTTTTGGCTCTGAAATGGACGTTATGTGACAGATTTAATGTGGACTGTGGTCTTTACTTATGCTCTGATCATTTTTCACCAGAAAAAAAAGGTCCCAAGTGCAATCCCTGTGGAAGAGGTAAATCATGTCGGGACTTCAGCATGGGAGCCTTAACGGATGATTTCTTGTCCAGACTTTTGAGCTCATTTGGATCAAAATAATCCTGTATACTGTTGAGATACGAGATGCTTCATGATCCTGAGGTTTTTATCATCTCATCTCATTCTTTAAAATCAATAAATAAATCACATGGCAGTGATGATAATGATGCATGCAAGCCATCCTATTTAGCATGCAAAGAATCCAAGGATTTATTGATGAACAAGAAAATTCGTAGTCTCCTCTCTGTATCTTGTCTGTAGGAGGATATTGTGATATGCTTCGGCCCACATGCGTGTTGTGTCAGCAGTGTTCAAAGAAAAATGGGATCAGAGAAACGCTATTATGTAAAGGTTAATCCATTGTCCTTAACTCGTGTCAACCCTAGAAAAAAATCCCCGTAGAGGTTAATGCCTGTCCTTCAAACAAACCTTGTAATAAAGTCCACTATGTTCTGTTGACATTAAATGCTCTTCAGTGCACTCCCTGCGTTTGTCCACAACATGTGTACTCTAGGTATTTTTCTCAAGGAACCAAAGCACAGGTTCAGAACATGTCAAGGCTAGGGATGCACCGATCCATTACGGATATCATTCTATTTAATTCCACGTTTACAGTATAAACACATTATCTTTTGGAATTTTATTTCCTGTTTAAGTTTTCAAACAATTTGTTGCTGCATTTAAAAATGTTTTACACTTGATTTGGAATTCCTGTTGATTTTTGAGATTTACTAAGTTGCTGGCGCAACATTTATTTTAATAAATTTTCAAGTTTAATTTTGTTTTATAAAGTTAGGAAAGCAATGTTTAAGTCAAGCCTGATGTTGAATTACACATGAAATAATGATCCCAGTCACTTCCGTACAGAGAGGCATACAGCTTATTAATTAAATACTTGTATTAGATGGGTACTCGGTATCGGCCAATAGCCAGCCCAGGTATCTAAACTGAAAAGTCGAATCGGTGCATCCCTGGTCAGGGCTAATGATTCCTACAAAAGGGAAGCAGTCGCCATTTATCCCAACATGTCACATTCCAGGGATGTTCCTCATCCTCCCTGTTATTTTAATACTGTAAACTACAGTATGTATGATATTGCCTTAAGCAATGCTCTGTGTACAGAACCTAAATGGCATCTACAGTAGAAGATACTGTAATTGTTTAAATGGAATGTTTTTTTTCTTCTTTATGTATGTGACCTGTATGATCAAAACCAGCTGTGCACTTGATATTAAAAAGAGATATATCTTACCAGTTTTCCTCTTAATGACTCCATACGTTTGTTTGACATCAATGTAAATGTCATCGCTGGTTGCATGATGTTCTACAGAAGCCCTTAGTGGTGTACTAAGTTTCAAATAATAAACATTGTGATTGATATGGACGCCTTCAGTCAGACCATCAAATGTCGCATGTACATAGTGACCGTCTGCAAACGAGCAGTGCAGTGACGGTTTAACATATGAGTTTATGTCCACCTACTGAAACTCTGAGAGCCAGGAGGATAGCTGAATGAGGTGAAAAAATAGGGACAATGCTGGGAGGGAGTGGCCTATTTCACAAATAGATTCAACAATACTGAAAAAAAAAACATGTATCTGCACATGTATTCCTGTTTACAATCATTTATATAATGTACAGTATGAAGACATTACCAATGTGTATGGGATCTGACAAAAAAGGTAACGCTTAAAATGTATTATTGCGTCGCCAAAAGGTGCAGTGAAAATGTTTGGATGCACCTACATTATGTGCTGGTGCACCTAAATGAAAAAGTTAGGAGCACCAGTACAACCAATTTAAAACGGTTGGCCTGGAGCCCTGCAGCATTATTTTGGGCAATATGGATTTAAAAAAAATAAACCTTAATTTTTATTGCCTTGAAGCCTGTAATTAAAACCTATTCCATCTAACGTTCTTACTTTCCCATTTAGTAGCCAAAAAGAAAATTAAACAGTTACCCACTTCTGGCATAGTACTGTATTAAAAAAGGAAACCACCTACTCAATTATCCTGTTATGTAGAATATATTGCTGACTTAGAGAGAGGACACAAAAACAAAAAATGCTTTCTTTAGTTTGGGTGAAGCAGAAAGGAGTGGCCCAGCTTTCTGGCAAATAATTACTAGAGGCAAAAATCCCATAATAACCAGGGAGAGGAGCCACAGAGCTCCTCCTCATCCTGACCAGTTGGAGACTATAAAAAGGACAATTCTAGTTGTTTTTCCCCTACTACTGCAATATGAATTCTGACTGTTTAAAAGAGGTTTTGAACCCAGTTGTGCTCCCCTTACAGTTCCAAACAGCTAGTGGCACTAGCTAACAGGTATGTCATCACCATAAAAACAAGGCGATAGTCTTGCTGTGTCACACACACAACATAACCAAGAGTGGATGTGGTGAGAGTGTTGCATTTTTACTTCGGACACTCAGCTCCCATTACCCTCCAGCTGTTTTGAATGCTGCTGGAGTTTTGACCTTCCGCTGTATCAGCCAAAGGGTCATACTCCAGATTTGATGCCCCAGGTGGCCAATAGTCTCTGTAGATGTTGTGTGCTGTGCAAGAACATGGCAGTGTGCACACATCATTTTTCCACGGCATTAATGGAAATAACCAGACATAACATTTATCAGACAAATAAAAATAAAAAAATTGAGCCAGCAAATCTTTAAAAGCAAGCTTTCTGTGGTGGACACAAACAATGTGATGAATGCATTCCCCCCACTATTTCACGTGTTTTCTATGATTCAGTTAAAAGCAATGATGGTATTAATTAATTGTTTTGGTAGCAAAACAAGCTAAAAACACAACATTGACATACAATATTAACCCCTTATAAAGTTGACATGGAGAACGTATTCGTAAACAGTTAAAAAACCTATACTAGGGATGCTATTTAAGATTTTTCTTTTTCTGCCCGATAGTTGACACTTGTTAACCCATCATTAACCAACAATTAGGCAATTGAGTCCCAGTTCACCCGTCTGGGAGGCTCGGACATACTTTCTGCTGACAGCTGTGGACTTATTGGCCGCGCAGCCACGATGTTGTGTGCATACAGCCACAATATTGTATGCATCCGACAATTAGCATTGATTTAGATTCATTTTTCTGGCCACAAGTTTCAACATTTACTTTTCCTGTTCTAATTTGGTCTTCACCAACTGCTGGGGAAAATATCTGGCCATTTAGTTGCTAAATGCTTTAAAATATGGAAGTGTGACTGAACCAAAACGGCAAAAGTTTGGGTTGTAAAACTAAAATATTGAGCTGAAAGATGCTAATACCGCAGCGCTGTTAAGCCAAAGGGAAGTGCAGAGCCGATTGATAATTCTCTGTGGATATATCCTTACAAGCAACCCCCTTTCACATTAAAACCTAGTCATTTGACCGTCTTTACTATCAATATATTGATAAGTGCAGGTTTAATAAACCTTTTTAGATTAAATGATCATATATGAAAAAAGTTACTTGGATATAACTCCAGCTCTATGTGCATGGCCTCCAATGCAGGGTTTTCCCTGCCATTATACGGCTTTTAAGTGTTTTTGCACACCGCCTAAGCATATTCACGTAAGAACAATATGGAGAACATTTGGACAACGAGCAGACATTAATGGAGTTATTAATTAATGTTATTATACATTAATGGAGCCGACGCACGGGGCAGGCGTTGGCTCGTTGTCTTTGGCACACACATGTCGCACGATAGGTCGCGTAAACAGCGGCAGAAACAGTGTCACAGCCACACACACACACACACACACACACGCGCACGCGCACACGCACGTTGCACACACAGCAGCTACTGCAGCCGTCACATTAGCAAGTGTGCGCTGGAGAGACATATTGAAAGAGAAAAAGAGAGGGAGGTGCGTTTGTCGACGAGTAAGAAATACGTTATAGCTGTGAACGTAGCAGCACACTGTGTACAGTTCATCTGTCGCTTATGGTGAATAAATGCTACAACTCCTCAAGAACCAATACAAGTTACTGTGTCTTTCTTGTTACCTCAAAGTGTAAGAGAGTTAGCAAAAACTTCAGTACAGGCTCACTTTAAGGTGGACCAGCTACTCTCATTTTAGTGACAAAATTGCTCCAAGTTTTGCCTTAGTAATCTCTCCCTCGCTGCAACCACTAAACTGGATGCAAATATTTATGCGATGACATCACTAATATACAAATGAGCGTATGACATCATTTGCACCTAAGCGCTCTAAAAACCCAGATTGATAAACCATTGCAGATAAAATGGTCACGCTGTCTTGCTATGGTTGGAGAGAGGTGTTTAAAGTTATGGTCCATAAGATTTTCATCTAGTTAACTGTCCAGAAAGTACCTATCTATCAAAAAGTAAGTTAAAACAATGGTGATTGAGCATATGACCCACTGATGAAAGCGCTTGTATTTGCTGCTTTGTCAAGTAATACAATCTGACTTTCTGTGGCCACTTTCCCGTCCTAAATTCAAATTCAGCGCAGTTAGTGGCGGTTTTTACGTCAGTCAGCAGCGGTTGGTCTCTCCCTGTCTGCCCAGGTGGAGCTTGGCAGTGCCGGTTATGCTGCGTTTTATTTAACAACACCCACAAGAGGACTGAGCTGATGCTGGCTGAGATGACAGGTCAACCTCTTCCATCGACTGCAGCCTGTCTGTGTGCAGCTCAGGTGGGACACAGACACCTGACGCCCGGTCTGTAGTCCCTGTATTGAACCACCCTCTCTCGGAGTCGCTTTTCGCGCGTGTCCCAACACGGCCCGTATGTTTATTGATGTATTAGCTCTTAGCTCATTAGCTCATCTAAAACTGCTATCAGTGTGGACTGGAACACGTGAAGGCATCACACAGGTTAGAGCTGCCAATCTACCGATGACACCCAGTCAACACCTGCCTGCAATTACATCTTAACGCCAAAGCTGCCGCTAGAAACAACCTAGATCAAATCTTATGGACTACAATTTTAAGATGCAGGAGAAGGGATGAGGTAAAGAAGGGAAGAGGTTGGTGTGTGTATCGTCTCCTCAATTTCCTGTCATGCTGTGATGCTCTGAAACTTGGTGCAAAGTGGGGTCGGGAGATCAAGGCAGCGTGGGCCCACTTGTCGATCGCCATCCCTTTGAAGAACTTTGTTGGAAAGTGCAGCTGCAATGGGTAAGGGGAACAAGCGGGAGAAGCACCAAGGATTGATCCCACACAGTTCTCATTTCCAGCAGGGTCTTTGCTTCTGGGTAGATGTGACGCAGGCACTGCCAGGCGTGAAAACGTATGACTGAAAGTTGCTGGGGTTTGAGCTCAGCTTTGATCTCCAACATCAATATGAAAGGTAGATGGGAAGGGGCAGTCAGAGATCAAATGGGGGGACTAACAGTGGAAGCAGAAGGAAAAAAAATAATAAAAAACACTTCTTGACTTCTTGGTGAAACTTCACAGTAGGCCAGGGCAGAAATGTTTCCATCCTGCCTGCGATTTGGCTCTCTGTGCATCACTATGGTTTAGACTTGTGGATGATATTTCTGTAGGCAGCATTTTCAAAATACAAATACAACTGAATCCCCTGCTGCCTCTTGGCTGGTTATATACTCCAAAACAGACACAAACAGCAGACGTGGAAGTGTAAGATTGTCTGCATATCCACGACAGATATGTTCACAACTGTTTTGTTGGTGCGTACAATCTGCATATTCACAAATGTTTTGTTTTGACACAAATCTGGACACATAGCGCTTCCATGCAAACCTCGAAAAAATATGATTTTTTGTACTGTTATGCAGCAGTGGGTTTTATCTGGGTTTCTTACAAATATCTACTGTCTGCCTGAAACACTTGCCAACATTCATTGCGTTATTGTCACGCTGCACACAGCCACTGCAACGGCTACTGTAGCACAGCAGGAAAGAACAGAGAATATAGTGGTGCAGTCTTTGGAAATGGCGCTCATTTGAATCTTCATGTGACGCATCCTGTCAGTACTCACAGTTCCTTGGAAACTCGGTTACCACACCGTCTGTGAAACCCATCAGCGGTGCGCTGCGCAGTGGAGAAACCGTCCCGACGCTCTGTCCAAGTTCACGCGCAAGGCTCCTCCTCTCGCGGCGCAAAGTCCTGACCACTCCTACTGCAGCAGCAGCCCGAGCAGCTATCCAGAAATCCAAAAACACTCATGAAACCTATTTTCTTTCTAACAATTAATGTCCACATGAATCCATACTTACTCAGAAACTCGGGCGACATCAGGTTTCCCACGCAGAGCTCTCCTCATCCAAGAACGTCAAAATGACAGCGAAGCTAACTTTAGCTTAACTAGCAACAGTCCACACGCCAGTTCAGCGAAATTACAGACAGAAAACGGCTCCATGTAAGGCTTAATTTTCCGTTTCACAGGGTTACAAAACAATAAAAAACGTCTGGCTTTCAACTTAGGTAACGTATAACTTTACAAAACGAAAAACCGGCGTTTAAGTCCCTATATTCTCTGTTTGTTGTTCTCGTTAGACCCACCCATCAAAGAAAAACGTAGATTCCAGCTGCTCATCACTGATTGGCTAATTAACAAGGCACACACCTAACCCTAACCCCGTTGCACATGATGGATTCAAGTACTGTGCTAAACGGAGGACACTTCAATTGCTTCATAAAACTATTTATTGAGCCATATTAATGCCAAGTTATTATACAAAATACATTACTTAGCCACTCCATATTTTAAAATGTATATTTGCAAACTGAAATGCCTGTCAAACCAAACAATGTAAACAAAATAAGGGTACTATATCTGCAAGCTCTCTTAACCCCTCCCCTACTCTTTCCAACCTGTTCTTGTTTTCTTTTTTCTTTTCTTTCTAAGTCTTCTTCTTTTTCAGCATTGTGCTTAGCTATAGTAAGATATTCTGCACTCTTTGGCAGCATGTATCTCTCTCTCTCTCTCTCTTTCTCTCTCTCTCTCTCTCTCTCTCTGGTGATGCTACTAACATCTCTGGAGGGAAATTATCATCTCTAGAGCAAAATTAACTCCCACATCCTTGCAGAGGCTGATATCCCCATGCATCCTGTTTAGACATGCAATCATGGGGAAATGATTTCAGCAAACTCACATAAATAACCATGGAAGAACATTGACTGACAGACTTGAGATAAAAACACAGCAGAAGAAAATGTATTGTCGACAAACATGCATAAATCAAGTCCAGAAAGTCAATAAAAGTGATTTTTGGATGTTCACATGTACTGTATGTGTATTTCTTATGAACTTATTTGGCGGCAGACACGTTCTCGAGACCCACTTGATTAAATAGTTCCATTATAAGGCAGAGCAGGGGGAAAAGAGAAAGAAAAGCATCAGAGTTTCATAGCAGAGGAAATGAAAGGCCTACAGAGAGGGGTAATGTTCTCTCTGTAAACAGGCCGACTGTCCAAGGCTCTTCTCTCCTCTTCAGTCCAATCTCTTACAAACAACATATTTCTTCCTTGAGTGTGCTGGATATACAATGACAAGCTGTTTAAGTTGAACTTGGAGAGTTTATTTCCAAAGCGGTATATAGTATATATCTGCTTCAGAGGAGAAAAACATAATCGCCTGAAGTTCATTATTCAGTGCCTTTTACATGTTATGGAGTATCCTGAAAGTGAATAAGTGTAATTATCAAAATGGGAAACTTTTCCTTTAACTGGTAGTTTTGTAAAGTAATTGAATGATAGCTTCAATGGAATTTCCCACCAACATGAATACATATTGCTATGGTGTGTGGTACCGTTGTTGGAGCCATAATAAGTCTATTGGTATTTATTAATTTCATTGTAAAAAAAAAAAATAAATAATAATATTTAAATATTTATAACTTAAAACAATTACTAGAATACAGCCACCTCTGCTCCTCCTTCTATAATTAGGTCACCTAACTCTTGCATTATTTGAACGAAATGTAAGGATCTCCGCGAGTGCTTATTTACCATATGAGTCACAATCTTCCACAAAAAGGCGACTAAGGAAAATAAGATGAGTGGAGCAGTCGCCACAACAACCGTATAGAAACCATTTATGATTTTAATGTACTTCAGTATACAAGCCATTCATATTTATAGTCAGAGAAGAAACAGCCTGGAAAATGTCTTACATTTAAATGCAGAGTTCTGTATTCGTTCAGAAAAACCTTTTTTTGTCTTTACCTGTGGGTGGTGGCATCTGGCCATGCAGATTGTTTGGGATTTATGTGCTGACATTTTGAGATTGAGATGTCTTCACCGTAGAAACAGTTACAATAATTAATACTTAATCTTCTGCAGAAACATGGAAACATGGCAGCAGTGCTGTAGACGTACGACGAACTGAGGAAACCAAAGCCGAGGATTTCCATCTCTGCGTTTCTTTCTCCATCCTGTGCTCAATGAAGTATCACAGTTGCCAGGCCAACCAAGGCCTTTCCTTGTTTTAAAGATACTCACTATGGTGACCAAGGCGTTGTACAGACACACGCACACACTCACGCACACACTCACATTTGGTGCATCCTGAGACCTTCAGGGTCAAACTAGAGTGAAACTCCACCCTTTCAAATCAATGCTGCCTCAGAAAACTGAGGGCTGTATAGTCACACGCTTCTACCTGCAGCTTTTCATAAAAAAAAATTATAATTCATAATCATCGGAGGGAACAACATTGTAAAACAACGGCAAAAGCTTTCAAATACTCGAAAAGTCTGGCTGATTTCAACTCTGAGCTTCTTAAAATCTTGTAGTACTACACTACCCACAATCCACCCAATGGAATTGTTTTTCCTCATGCAGCAACCTTGTACATACAGCTGAATCACAGTAGTGCCAAGTGGCTCACAGTACACACACAGGAGTGTGCTTTTGTGTTTCGACAGCATAGCACATAAACAAGCATAAACCCATTGTCATTTCCTTTTTGTATTATTCGCTATTCCGCTTAGAATTTCTTTCCCCCCTTGTTGCTAAGCAACATCCTGTTGCATCCCTCATGTTCACATTTACCTGAACATGTTAATTCAAGTGCAACTCTGACTCTGTTGGATTAAGACTGCAGTCATGCATAAATGGCCACTAGGGGCCAGAAGAACACCACCGTATTGTTGCCTACGCCGCGGTCAGACCGTTTTTTCAATGAGAGCGAACCGCTTTGCCCACTGCGTAGCGCCTTGCGTATTTTTGCCCTGAATGTCTCGAGTTGAAAAAAACTTCAACTCAGAGCAGAAATAACGCCCGACTTCATTTAACTTCACTGCAAAAAAAAAATGGTTGGCTGAGGACGGATGATTCGATGGTTGCCTAACAAAGCCGCAAATGGTCTGATCAAGGCGTCTTCGACTAAAAAGGCAGTTCTGTGTGTCAGCATTTTGCAACCTGCCAACGCGCCCTGTCTAATCGCGGCCTTATAAAGTTGATTTGAAATATCTGGGCCTTGAAGCGTGGCATGTTTCACTTTCTTCACCAGCCAGTTGCTAACTTTAAGTGTGTGCTGTTGGGTGTTGGACAGGTAGCGTAAAGTGGGTTTATCAGAGTTTTTGCTGAAGACAGTTGCCTGCCGCGGTGATGAGAGCTGCCAGCACCAAAACAGTGGGCCGTGAAACCAAAACAATGAGCGAGAACTGTCGAGAATTGCAGAGTTGGGTGATCATTCTCTGTGGGTTTGTCACCACGAGTGAAATCTTTCAGTTTTTTTTTTCCAATTATTAATATCATTTAGATGGAATTGTGCAGCTTTATTATTTGAGTAGGATTTGCATGAATTAGAGAGGTTTGTGTTGTGTTACTGCATGTTTCGTGCAAATGCAGCTTTTCACTTTATGACAGTCGGCAAAGTGACTCTAAAGAGAAGACTCTATTTGTGAGTACCATAAAACGAAAGAGTAGCAGAGTCCCATGAAGTCTGTAGTGTAAACGGTGGGACTATGCTGATACAATGTGTCTGTTGTTGAACCCATTAACCTGTTATTTTTCAGGTAAATCTCTTTCCTGTCACAACAGCTCACAGCTGGTTCCCAGACAGATTGGTGTTACAGATTGGCTACCGTAGAAATGACGTTCTTTCCACTGAATTTAAATGTGTGCAGATAGTCACAGATATGTTTTTGCTGAAAACACCATGAAAACAAGATCATGTCCACTGCTGGGAGGTAGAAAGAAGACGGCTATGAGGAAGGATGGGTTTTGTTTGGGAGGACAACGCCCCCTTCTGGTTTAATAAATTCACTATAGGAGTGTGCAATAAGCCCCTCGACTTGTGATTCGTTTGATCCGAAACAGAACTTCAAGGCGGGACGAGAAGGGTAAAGACACAAAATTCCTTTTTTTCAGAGCAAATATATTCGGGACAAAAGGGTTTTGTGGAGATTGACAATGGGTGAGTCAGTGTTTTTGAAGGGGTGCAGGCAGGCAGGCAGGCAGGGACCTGCGGCAGATGAGAGATTTGACATTCCACCTTAAGAATGCAAGAAATGGCACTGGCAGCAGATTACCATCAGGCTGCCAGTGGCCTGGTATGCAACACGTGTCTCAGATTGGGAAACAAATGTGAAGCACAGGACTGTGAGAAGGTTTCAGGGTTCAAGGCGTCGTAAAGGGCCAGAGGCCGACTGATGTGGACAGTACCAAAACCTGAGTACTCACAGGAGGAGAGTTTATATCCCTTCTTAAGGATAATTAAAATCTACATACGCTGTGCGAGGTGACTTCTTAGTGAGCACGGTATCGCAAGTTGCATTGAACTGATAAGAGTTGAAGATGGATCACTTCCAGGAGAAGCACAATGTAATGTTATGAAATCTGTATTTTATCTCTAAATCGCTGGTAAATCAACTGCTGTTGAATGTAGTCAGGGTGGCCGGCAGTCTACAACCTTCTCACACTGTACTGTACTGCACAGGTGCTTCTAATCTTAACAAAACGCTCTTATTAAACTTGTCATCACTTTATTTTCTTAGCGAGATGTATGAGAGAACAGCTGGAAGAGCAACAAATGGTATCAACATGAAGCAAAGATGAAAGAAGCTTTTATTCACCGACTTGTTGAGTTAAAACACTTTAATTCAGATGAACTGTGATGGCTTACAAGATGTTTTTGTTTTCATTTTAATATTATATATTAAAAGGGAGGTTTTAGCAGGATGTGTCAAAGATAAGAAGCAGATATGTGCATATGCTTACCAAATTGGAATTGTTATGTGGAGTGTTTAAAACCATTTTTGGTTACGTGCTTTGTATTTATCAGTCGTGGAATGCTGAATACAACTGTTAAGCATCATTAGTTTTTTTTTTTTTTTTTTTTGTATTCAGTCATTTTTCTTTTTGGTACTAATGTGTTGCAATGTGAACGTTTTTTTCCCCCCTTTCCTGTATTATTTCCATTTTACAGCCACACGTTTAGATTAACAACGTGACATCATGACTTTGAATGTTGTGTTTTAGCTTCTTACCGCTGCCAAAGGGGCAACGATTCAGTTAACTCAGGTTAAAAAAAATATTATAAAATGTTGATTAAAGATATTGAAAATTGGAGGGAAAAAAGAAACGCCATATACACTATCAAGCTTTATTCCTTAAAGTGGTGTAAACTATTTTGGAAATAACAACCTTTTCCAGTTTGACAGGCACATTCAGACATGAAGTAGTCTCAGAAATATCTGCGTGATGACGCCATTGTTTAAAAAAAGTAATAATGTTTGCGTGTGTGTGTGTGTGCAGTGACATATTCATGACTGAATGTGTTTCATATTATAATCTGTAACATCAGTGCCTAACACAATTCATTTGAACGCTTGACATGAAGTGGGCAGCGGATGAAAGGCAGCACTGGAGCCCAGCAGGTTTCCCTCCCTGTGGCCTCGTGTTGCCAGTCAGCTTTTAACACCCCGAGCTTCATGCCAAGAGGGATAAAATATGGTAGTAATCCAAGATGAAGGGATTTGGAGATTATCACCAAATATTCTGAAAGTTGCGTGTTTCAAACAGGATGTTTTTTTCAAAAGTAGTGTACGAGCCAGGACTTTTGCTACAATGACCATAAATGGAGAGAAAACATTGAAATCCTCTCATGTGGAGCCGACTGACAGAAACTGGAACGCACCACAGGTATAATAAAAGTGGTACCTTTAATAACAGAAATCTTGCTTTTCAGACCAAAGAACAAAAATACAGAAAACCAAATCATGTTAGTACTAATAAATTACAGAAACACATGAGATGCGTCGCACGTCTCACAAATAAGCAGCCAGACATTGAGATCACGTAACGACCAAATTTACACACCTGAGGCACACGAGAGGGGTTGGTTTCCATGCCACATTTACACCGATATACAGAACGTTAATACACTTAAAATACCATACAATACCATCCACCATTCAGCAAAGTGGAAGGGACACAGTGGACTGAAAAGATGGGCAAATAAACCCGTGCAATGACATTATATCTCTCAATTACAAAGGTCACATTTAAAGTGGACTTGGTTTTCCTTGCAGTTGGCTTAGCTGTAGTTAATGGCAAGTCTCTGTCGCTGCATATTCAACTCTGCATTATGCATCAGTTCAACACACCTAAAGTTGAGCCGCAAACATGTCAAACATGTCACGTCTGAAAGAAATGTTAAACATAGCAGAGTTGCCTTTTCGCCAAATGAAACACAGTCATGTTTAACGGAAAGTAAAAGAAAAGATGGGGTGAAGTGATGCAACTGTGTCTCGCAAAACTTTGTGAAATGAGTACTAACTCTGCACGCACTGTTAAAGAACATGGACGCCGCATCTGTGACATCTACACCAGGTGTTTAAAGCTACATTTAGGAAGGAAGGAGTTTTCAGTGAGGAAGCCGGAAAGGGGCTGAGGCTGTGATTGGCTGAGGCAGCTGTCAATCAAGTAAAATATCTTAAAAGGGATCTCTCTTTATGCTTTATTTTCTTCTTGATGGGAGAACTCCTTTTTAACGTGTTCCTCTAACGCCCACTTCATGCTGGCAACAAAAAAGAAAGAAACAAAAAATGGGTACCAGGGCCAGATAAACCTGCTGGTGGGAACAAATCAGATGTGGGCCCCAATTTCCCCCCCTATCTGTGTATTACACAAGAGGATACACAATTTTTTTCTGAAAAACTGAATACATAAATGAAAAGCTTATCTAGCAAACCTTTATTGATGATAAATTAAGATAATCTAACATCTGACTATTGACAATCTGATCAAACAGATGGCCTTTACTGCAGTTGCCTCTGGTCAGTTGGAGATCCATCTATAATAACAACAATGGGTAGACTGCCATATTCTCTCTAGAAGCACAAAGTTAATAATGAAGGTCTTAGTAGTTATATGCATTCTATTAAACCATAGGTCCATTAATAAGATATTGACACTTAACACAGAGTATGTTTGGGGAGTGATTGAGTAGCTTTTATACTGTGCTAGCTGTTACATGGAAGGCATTTACAGCCTCCATCCTGCTGCCTATGTTTGGATGTTGCAGTCATTCTGGTATCTGATCCTCCTCAAGTTGATGTCACAGACACTACATTGTTTGTTTTTCTACAGTCCATGTGTCAAACTAATCCCTTCCGGCTGACGGGGCAATTTCCAATCCCCTTCCTTGCACTAATATGGTTTGCTCATTTCACAAAATCTTTTCCAGTACTACCACTCTATTGTCAGTTTCTGCAGAGCACTGCTGAACTTGAGGTAGTTACTAGACAACTTTGCAGCTCAGTTTGAATTGAAATTGAAATGAGTCAAATTAAAAACCCAAATTTCAGCATGAGAAAAGTGACATCGAAGTTGATCTTTCATCCTGACAGAAATACTAGTAGCACATCATTAAACTGTATGATATGATTTCTCTTGGTTTGAACTCAAAATCAAAAACAGTTACTGCCTCTGCAGGGCAGGACAGGCACCCCAATGTCTCTACAAGTGAATGGACACAGTGATTTAAGTTAATATATCAGTTTCTCAGTGACGTCACAGCCATTATTGCATGGCATTTAAGGGATAGTTAATCCTCATGGATTGGTTATGGCTTATCACACTGCAGTATTACATACTAAGTGGTAGGCATCTTTACAATAAAGAAAAAACAATATGATTTAAACCTTCAAGCGGTCTCACAATGAAATGCTAATTTGGTCCATTTTGACACAGTGCCAAAGGTGAGGAAACGCTTGCAAAAGTGCTCTACACTTAGAGATAAAGCTGACTGCAGATCAGAATGTTGCTTTACAAACAATCTTCGTAGGTGTGAAAAAACTTAAATGTATAAAGAGAGTAGGACAGCACTCCAGTTGATTTTTTTATAGCCACACGAATGAGTAAAACTTAAATGGCAATAAAGGAAAATGTTACTAGCACAGGTGAGCATGCTAATTGACCATTCACTAAACCCCTCCCATTTGTCCGATCATAGCTTATAGCAACTGTTCAAGCCTTTCCAAAAACCAAAATACACGAGCAATATAGCAAGGAATGGATTAAACAGTGTGTTTATCTGCTCCAAGGTAAGCAGCTAACGTTAGCATGTCTGGCTAACTAGCTTACTGCCCGTTAACCTAAGCCTGTGTTACTTCCAGTGATAAGGAGCATTTCAGCCTGTGTTACTTCCAGTGATAAGGAGCATTTCATATGACATTATTCTGTGGGGTTGCAAGTTATGTATATAAAAAAAAAAAAATAAATTCATTCAGAGTTATTGGCAATCGATCCATCTGTAGTTTAGGTATGAGAATGTGTTGCAATGAAAAGCTTTTTTCTACTTAAGGATCCACTCTTACAAAAATGTAAAAAAAAGAAGAAAAAAAGTAAAACTGTCACCATTAGCGTTGTAAACAGCATATTTAAGAACTGAAAGCTTGACAGGTAGCAAGAGTAAGAGGGCGGGGCTTAGCAAACGGTCAATTAACTACTCAAATGCTGCGTTCACACTACGAGCAACAACACAACAGCTACGTCTTACGGTACAGATCCACTTTTGCGACACGACTGACGCGTGGTGACGCTACGCCTCCCCTCATTTGTACGTTGATGGGCGTTCCTCAATTTACAGCATTTTTGCAACGTCTAGCAGAAAAAGGATCCCACGTTCTCCCCGTCTCCTCTGTGCTCTACTTCTATTGGATAGTCGCGTCGCGTTCAACGGATTCATTTGCATAAAGCTGGGCATCGGCCAGCTTTTTGACGCGCAACATTTTCTCAAATGTAGCGCCGCCTTCCCGGAATGCTTTGCGTGCACGTTGAAGTCGCTTGACGTCACTCATAAGAACAGAGTGGAGCGCGACAGAAGCGTCGCACGGACAAATTGATCTGTACCGTTACCATTTTCAGAGGAAGTCGCTGAAGCTACAAACTGACGCCCCGACACTGGCGTGACAAGTTGCAAATCAAAGCATACCTGTCAAGTTTTGGATTTGAAAATAAGGGAAATTTTCCGGTGCCCACCTCGAGCAGTCCCACCACCCCAACCAAGCTCCAGTATCCCTTACATTTTAAGACAGGTGTAAAAGAAAGCTAAAATCACCACTTGATGCAGAATGCTGAAAACATTTACAGTTTATAACATTGCTTGTCTTTACATTTAGCCTACATTTTATTTTCATTCCACACATTCTTTTCATTTCATATTGCTTTTCTTTTACAGTTTTTCTTTTAATTTCACGTAACTTTTCTTTAGTGAGTTATTGTACAAATTTGTTGCAGACTTTGCATTCTTTAAGATTGTTTTGGAAGGGGGTTTTTTTTTGGGGGGGGCCAGAGTGGTTGGTGTGTAGGGCAGAGTGGTTTACATGAGAGTAGAGCGCAAACAGTTCTGTTGTCTAACGTCATCCTATTCTCTGTAACAATCTTTTGTACCATGCTAAACACCCTTTCTCAACGTGCATTGCTATGGGGAATTTATAGTTAAGCCTTCATAAGTTTTGGCAGCGCACCGTCTCTGTCGTAGCATCCATCATCCGTCTCTGTTTTTTTTTCCCCCGCGTTGTCACTCATCATCTGACCTCACACACTAACCTCGCGACAACTGCCATCTACAGTACCTGTAGTAGGCTACTGCACGTGGCAGTTATCGCGA
This sequence comes from Perca fluviatilis, assembly GCF_010015445.1. NCBI lineage: Eukaryota > Metazoa > Chordata > Actinopteri > Perciformes > Percidae > Perca > Perca fluviatilis. Next base: position 20,050,200 of record NC_053134.1, on the reverse strand, counting down.
GGACAGAGCTCAGATTGGGAATGTTTTTTTTTTTTTTACTCCGCTCGAGCCCGGGGTATTATTATTTTTTAATAACGCAGGTTAAAATACGGGAGATTTACGGGAAAATACTAATACGGGAGGACGGCGGGAAAGAAGAGTAAAATACGGGACTTTCCCGGCCAAAACGGGATACTTGACAGGTATGAATCAAAGTTGAGCTGTCAACTTTTTTCACTCGCTCCAATGACGTGAAGCGTCAACCAATCATATGTTTCTTTTTTAAATGCACACGGCTACCTGTAGTACTGTGTTATTTAGCTTAGTTAGCTGACGCTATGCTAGCTTTCTGGGTATTGCGGTGCACACGGGGGATGCAATAGGGCGGCGAAATGTGAAACGAAACGAGCGCTTGAGCAACACTTCAACGATGACTCAGCGACAATGGAGCTGGCCACGCTTGGCAGTTTTGTTGCTTTTGACGCTTGATAGTGTGAACATAGCATACAAAACTGTGGTTCTGTGGCTCCTCCCACTGATGAAAAATGCAACCAATCAGATTATTTTCCCTCCAGAGCAACGGTTTGTAGACGTAAAACTACTATCCCTATCATTGCTTTGTACGATTGCTGATAATGAGCACTGTAGTGTGTCTTTTGTCAAACACATTTTGAGCATTTTTAGCTCAATGAACAAACAATGTTAGCTTCTCATGTTTCTGCCAGTGAGACCGGCAAAGCACCAAATAAAAGCTTGGTCACAAATTGCAGCTGCTCTTAAAGTGTCAAGCTTCATAATTTCAAATCAACATAGCGAAAAAATTATTATCAACAGAATTATTGCAAAAATGGACAGTTATTTTTGTGGTAGTATCATTATTAATCATAATTGTAAATTTACAACTTGAATTACTCACACATACACACCCACACACATCACTATACATTTTATACAGCTTCATGCATTTAAATAAAGTTGACCTTAAAATGGGGTTTATTATTATTATTATTATTATTATTATTACTATTATTATTATTATTATTATCATTATTATGATTATGAAAAGAACAATAAAAACTCTGGAATCACAGGTCCATTTAAATGAATGCACACAGCTCAAAGATATTCAATTTGTATTGTATTTCTGTTTGTGGTATTTAGACAAAAAATAAGAGGAAATATGGATTATAATTTTCTTTTTTGTCCAGGCCCTTCTAAATGATTAACCAATCGAGGCTTATTCCGTTTGTAGCACAGATAAATCTAGAGCAAACTACAAGACAGCTTGATCATTTCCTGCAAAAAGAACATTTGACACATTATATTGTGATTGTGATTGTGAAAGCCAAATGTACTGTCAATCCCCTTCTGTAAGCCTGATGCAACAAACGGATAACTTTGAGTTTATGGGCTTCCTAATTATTTCCTTGGATTAGAGGAACATTCACATTTCCTGAAAAGACGTAATTTAGTGCTAATTTTAGTCATTAAATCCGAATCACAATGGCAAAAAAATTCTTTCAAAGCTCCAATATAATGTACGCACACCCCATCTTTAGAGCAGTTACAACATTCCTGGTTCTCGATACCTATGCCATAAGGAAAACATAGTCTATATTTTGCATTACAACATTGCAGCACCCATAAAATAAAGCCTTACCATGTTTTTTTGCTGTCTTTATAGAATAGTTAAAATCATGAGCTTGTGTTGGTTTTCTGTTAGAAAATACCAATTGGACTCTACGTATGACATACACTAAAACATTCACATGCAGTTCCAAAGCAGGATGGAAAAAAAAGTGTCTGCTTTGGCTGCTACCACTGCAGATGTTGTATACACACTATTTGACCAAACACACAAAAAAAGATGATGATAAATGATCCTTGGTTGTCGGGAATAAAGGAGAATAAAGATATAAGATGTGATGTTACACAACTAAATCTTTTTCGGTCTCAATTTAAGTCTCAAATAGAACATCCTCACTGTTCGCCTTTAAACACACAGCAGTAGTACTGTAGTCATGGTACAAATCCCCCACAGAAAATACACTGTAGTTCCATTTTACAAAGCACAAAACATTAGGAAAAAGAAGAACTGCAGGGGAAGATCTGGGCTATGATGGAAGACTGGATGGCTGTATGCCAGTAGAGCATTTGCACCTTGTGAAATCACACGCTCAAAGGTTGGCTGTGCGATTGTTTTCTTCACCCAGTGCACAGGGGTTGTTTTATGATATTATTAAAAAGCACTTTGGTAATGTTAAGTAGAGGAGTCACTACGTAAGCCAATATGTGTCTACAGCACATGGATGTACGAGAAATGTGGCTGCTGGCAAGATGCTTAAAATCGCTGGTGAACCGTGAGGATTCAGTACATTTCTCATGAGTTAACCGGAACAGTTTCAGATAAGAATATTGCGGCAGACATCTGCAAACGGTTTGGAAGCTGCGATCAATGTTATAATTAAATGTATACGTGTATATATGTATAAGACACGACCCAATAATGAACAGTTTCACTGGTTGGACAAACAGAATGCAGAATTACGACTATATACCAAGCATTATGAGCTACGAGTTATTTACTGTTATTACTTACCACTAGAAAGGCCATCAGCTGACTGCACTGAACTGACATCCTACATCTCTTTAACATCTCCTGTAAGGAAGACCAATGCAAATGTGTCAGCTTTTAAAGTTTGACATCTTCAGTCAACACACTGGCCTTTATGTTAGAACCCCAATATCTATTGGCCTTTCTAGTGATAGATGTATCATTGATCTGAGGACAGCGGGTTGCACCGTGTGTTAAACTTCACAAACAGTGAGAAGGAAAGAGAAGGAACAGGAAGCTGAGGCTCTGAGGTGGAGGGACACTCCCACAACAGATGAACCAGTCAGGGTTGTTTTTTTTTTGTTTTGTTTTCAAACCTGACAACTAACAGAACAAGGAAGCTTCTGGAGAGGCTTTTAGTCGGAGAAGAGGCTGGCGAAGGACTGTCGGAGGCTGCGGATGGTCTCAGCTTTGGCCTCATCGTCGGTCAGGCTTCCTCGTAACGTCTCCGTGAAGGTGTTGGTCAGAGACTGGGATTTGCTGCGCAGTAAAGAGAACAGTCGTGGACAAAAGTAAACACATAATACTTAAATAGGCTCATTAATCTTATACTGATGGTGTCATGGATGATACAGAGAGGCGAAGTCCCTCCCCTTCCCGGTGGACCATCATGGGACATTTAATTGGGAAAAAAAGTATTAACGGTAGTAAATGGGGAGAAGCTAATTCTTTCTTGAACCCGTTTGAATTGAGCCATGGATTACACATATGATGGTCATCAGTTTAAAAGATAATTTTCCAAGTCAATAAAGTCTCAGTTTGTCGTAAAACTGTTGAAGTATTAGACTGTGAAAAGACATAATTAGAAAGACTACACACTTCAAAGTTGCATGGGTGACATCTCGCTGAAGCTACGGCGTCGGGTTGTTTCGTACTGGACCTTGCTCGTTCTTTCGCTTCCCGGCTGATAAAACTTTGCTGGATAAAACACATCACGCAAGATAACGTCACATGTGTGGTGGAACATAGCTTGGCTAGCTAGTGACCAAGCCGAACATCAAGCAAGGCGACGTATTTCGTGGGAGACGAGATATGTAGTTCACCGAGCGGTTTCACACAAAACTAAGTGGTACTCGTACAAACTGTGACCTTCTTCACTTGCAAAATGATCGTTTTAATCGACGAACATCATATGTGTAATTGATGGCTCAATTCCAACGGGATCAACAAATTATTAGTCTCTCCCATTCACTACATATTTTTTTCTCAAAATGAAGGTCCCGTGAGGTCCACTGGAAGGGGAGGGACTTTGCCTCTCTATTGGTGTGCTGTTAGTAGGACCCCAGTGTGGAATTACTTCAGCTGTGGGGACTGTTTCGGAGCTCCGGGCCCGGAGGTGGCAGGGATGGGCCCGGGCTGGAAGGCCTGGCTGGGTGAGGTGCTGGCTGATCGGGCTCGCTGAGGTGAACCCTGGGCCGACTGAGATGGAGAGGCGGAAGCAGAGCGGTGTCCCCCTGCAGCAGATACACACATACATTGCATGAAGATGAGTTGTTTTACTTTAGCGTTAACACTGCTGCAGCCAGTGCTCTGTTGCAGTAATGAACAAACGCAACAAAAGTGTCTCCTACCTCGTCTGGGCTGTGTGGTCTGTGGATGAAGAATGATACAGGGAAATCAGCACAGTGGATGAGAGTTTAAATGTTCATGCATGTACTAGCTAATGTTAATATAGCCAGAACGGAGCTGCGCACTCAGACATCTTTGGGGTCTTTAAATTCTGCTTTAAGATAAGGCTCTACACTAGTCGTACCTTTAAAAGTTATATATTATTGCATCAAATCTGTGAGATGGTAGTGTGAGTATTCAATTAGAGCATTAGAAGGAATAGTCAAGGTAAAGTAATATCAGCAGGAACATTAGCAGAATTAGTAATAATAGCAGTTACTGTATACAGAGCTATTTCACATCTGATTTAATTGGTTTAGCTGTTCCGATTATATTGAAAAAAAATGATAATTTCTGTTTTATTTCGCAACATAAATGTCTAAATGCTACTTCAAAGTCCATACACATGTAAAATATTATTATGTTGGCCTAAAAGTAGTCACTTTGAAATATAGGTCACTTCTGTACTGTACTGGAATTACAGTATGTACTTTTTAAATAGTAAACTAACCCCAGGTTGCTAAAACAATACTGAAAATACAAAAAAACAATACTGAGGACATGTCCTCGCAGTAGACATATATCCAATGTCAATACAGGTGGAAGTTAAACTGGAATTAGGGACGGCACAAATACCATTAGTGGGCACAGGGAGTTGGAAAAGGGGGGTCTTATCTAAAGCTAGGTTAGTCTGACTTACCTTTGTACGTAAAGGTGATCAGATATAACGTACTGATGTACCTTGACAGAGGAAGTCTGAGGTGTGGAAACTCCGAGCAGCACCTGGGCCATCTTGTTGATAACCAGCTCTGTGATCAGCTGTCTATCTTCCTCCACGTGCTCACCAATCAGAGGCATGGAGCTGTCCATCACCTGCAGAGACAGAAAAATGGCCAATCAGGGTCCTGGATAGTTTCAGCAGAAACACCAGAGAACTGGAACGTTATAACTTCTCCACTAGATGGCAGGATTAGCTCTCTTATCATGAAGAGGAGACGTGTTCAGGCCCCAAATGGTGTCAGTGGTAAATGGACTCTGTGGTTCTTTGCCAGCAGTGATGAGTCATTTTACAGAGATCACATGAACAACAATGTTCCCCACAGTAGTTTGCCACTGTTCAGACAATATAAGCTATAAAACACTCTGCTGGCCTTTAATATAAATGTATTGCCGGATGCAGTGAGCAGGACATTGACTTTTCTGGTAGTTCCCATGCACTCGCACTTATCAGGAAGCCCCTTGTCTTGGATTTGTCCTGCTACATCCTCCAACCACTGCAGGGTAGTTAAGGAGTTTTTAATCAGGGGGTTGAGACCCTGAAGATGGGATGCAAAATTGACAGGGCAGGATAGGATCAAATTTCTCAAAGTTTTTTTTCTTTTAAAAGGCCATCAACAGCCCAGCCCTCTCTGATAATAAATCACATAAACCGAAGTAAAACGAGAAACTTTAATAGTTTGCTGTGCGTGTGCAGCTTGAGAGGATTGTATAGCATAATTTTCAAGGTCTCGGAAGACAAACATGTTGAGACCTTGGTTTAGGCAGTACATTAACTGAATACGTATTTATTTGAACGCACCAATCTCATCTTTCCAACTAACTGCGATTTCTCTGTGCCACACTGTGATAGGCAAAAGGGACCCAGAATTAGAATTCCCAGCAAGCAACATATAAAAAGTGACTCCATCTATAAATATTATGTTGCTCCGGGTATGACTTGGCACATACTCTACCACATCAATTGCCATACACAAATGATTAACTTAAGATTTTTTTTTTTTATTTCCCACCACTTGAGCTCACATGCACATACACGTGTACTGCAGAACCAGAGCACATGGGGCTCAGAGACCCGCAGTCCTCCTCCCTGAAGACCAAAACAAACAGGAGCAGAGAAGTGTCTGCTGGCTTGGATGCAGATGCCCGCTGTGGTAGAGGAGGCTGCTGCACCGCGCCCCGGCCACAGGCTGTAAACACAGCGACGGGCACGCATTCATGTGCTGATCCTCATGTACACAGTGTGCGCCAAGCACAGTCCAACCATGTGATGAACATGCAGGGATCCAATTACAAACAAACACTGCACCAGCTCATTTCACTAGAGAGGGCTTCCCCTTTTCTCTGGTTCAGGTTGTTTTTATGCGTAACATCGACATTCAATTCAAAATACTTAATTAATGCCTCAAGAGCAATTCCAGGCAAGCTAGGTTTGGAAATATAAAAACACACAAATTATGTGGTTTGGTGTTTCGTTAGATTGAATTTGTGTGACCTTTGATGCTAGTAGACACAAAGACTTTGCAGAGCCAGGGAGTTGCTAGCGTTACACCCCCTCTTGCTTAATAATTAAATGATTCATTCAAGTTTTAAAAAAAAAGTTTAAAATAACCACAACTAATTTATCGGAGTTTATCTTATTGAGTATGCTGTGTATCCTTGTCCAATGCATACGTGCTATGTGAGAATGAAAAGCTTAAAAGGCATAGCAACAGTAACTAAGAGGATGTTGCTAAGCAAATAATCAAATTATAGAACCACTTAAAGGTCCCATATATATGTATGTATTTTGGCGTTTATATGCTTTGATGTTCAAAAAACACTATATAACACATTATGTTTCGCATACTGTCTCATGCGGTGGCTATAACGCTCCCGTTTGGCGCCTGTCTCTTTAAGCCACCCTCTCGAAAAAGCTCAGAGCTAGATTTATCAAGCCGTTTGGTAATTGGTCGCAAAGACGGACGTAAACGATGCGGGCTATTTACAAACAGGGCGCACTTGGGTAAAATCGCAGATTGTCTGCCACATGAGCGAGAAGAGCCAAGTTGCGCTTTCAATATGCGTTCGTGGGAGTGGCGGTAAAGTGGAAAGAGTTCCACCCAAAAGGTGGGAGGATAAGCGCAAAGTGCACCTAATTATATATTCCGTGGTATTTACAAAGACTGTCAGTAAGAGCGCCTCTTATTCTGCGGGGGAAATTCTCCGCCTCTTAAAAGCAGGTCTAAACCAGCTGCAGTCGAAGTTTCAGACTCGAATGCCGCTGGTGAAACGGCAACAGTAATTTGAGCAAGACGAAGACATAGGCGAGGCTGAAAATATTTTTACCAGAAGAATCACACTTTGTCAGTGAACACAACATCATTTAGCGCACCAGATCAAGCAGCCATGCAATATTAGAGTTACTGGAAGAAATCAAAGATGAAATTGAATCTCCCACTCAGCGTTCACATCCCATTCCACCAGTTGTTAAACTCCTCCCTACATTACAAATATTGGCATCAGGATCATTTCAAACAGTCATAGCATCAGCAGTGGGAATATCGCAGTCTGCACTCAGCCATATCATAGCACAAGTACCGCTTTGCTACAGCGCAATTTACGGTATAGTGGGCGGAGAAAGACGCTGATTGCCTGATGGGTGTCAGGGTTGATAAATGCTACGCAAACTGTGGAAGCATAGCGTGCGCTATTACCGACCTCGCATAAACAGACGCAGCGCAAACTGCGCTAGTGTTAGTAAATCAGGCCCTCAGAGTCTCTGCAGTGCCATTGCAGCCAGGGAATGACTGTAATGGCACTGTAGCGTCACTTTCTACCTAAATATAGTATAGTTGTGACATCACAACCATACGGTCCTATAAATCCTGACTCATTTAAAGGCACAGTTTTTGAATACAGATTATGTGCATTTCTCTGCAGATTGAGCGTTTTGATACTTTGACAGCATTTATTTGGCACATTGGCCTGCTTTATAATGAAAATGACATGACAATCTCACTTTTAACAATATGGACCATTAAAGGTCAGATTAAAAGATATTGTTCCAACAGCTACTGATACATCCACTGTATGAAAACCCAACTTTTTTTGCTACAGTATGTGAAGGTATAGTATAGGTATGGTATAGTTTTTTTATATACTCTGCAGAGTATATTAAATTTCCATCCAATAAAACACGACAGATTTTGGTAAGACCCAGCCAAACCATCCTGGACCATGTCTCATTCAGGTCCCTTTAGTTAAAAGCCCTTCCTGATGTTGAATTCTCTCCCAACATCAACATTTCATGGGGAAACACCACAAAGTAAAATAAAAATCTTTAATGGGCCCGGGTTGTTTTATGCATGCCTGAATGTAATGAATCCGGGGAATCCAGAGTATTGAAATAACATTTAAAATCTAAACTGTTTTTATGTGCCAGGGTTTCTTACTTTTACCCTTTGTTTTTCAGAGTAGTTTGAGATGTGATCATTTACTACCCGTACCAGAGAAGCCTTTAAAGGCCTTCCTTTTCTGCATGTACCCAGCTTTTTGGCTAGGATTTGGCGGTGAGGTGGGGCGTGGCACGGTGTTTTGGCCAGTTGAGTCATTACCACAGGGGACTGAGCAGAGGCCTGGCAAGCGACCGCCAGGCCCCACTTCAAACGGTGTGTGGTGGCAAGCAGCGCCGGGATCCACCCTGCTGATTTATTAGGATACAGAGTCATCTAGCAGAAGACTGGAGCTGCCACTGGCCTTTTCAGCAGTGGAATACAGAGGTGTTATTCTGCACTTTTATTGAGCTGCACAGTGTTCTGTCTGGACAATGTACCCTGCTGCATGGGAAAGTTCACAACATGTGAAATGGGCTCATTCAAAATTATGGTGCAGTCGCAGCACAGGGATGGGCAGGGGTGATGTTTTCCTGGGAACACAATTTTTGCTTTAAGATAACAACGTTTGTATTCCTTCCTCTTGCTAGCTTAATCATTTTTATGATTCATTCAAGTTTAAAAAAAAAAAAAAGTTCAAGATAAAAAGGCCAGTTAGATAGTTTGGTAACACTTTACTTGAAGGTATCTACATAAGAGTGACATGACAATGTCATGAACACATGACACTGTCATGACACATGAACCCTAACCCTAACTCTAACTGACCCTAAAAAACTGAATGATACTTAAATTAAAGATTAAAAGAAACTGATAAGTCATAAACGTTTATGACTTGTCTATAATGTTTATGACACGTTCATGATGTCACTCTTATGTAGATACCTTCAAGTAAAGTGTAACAGATAGTTTATCTAATTTTATCCTATTGAGTATGCTGTGTATCCTTAAACTCTATTTACTGTATCTCCTCTCCATCTGTCTGTATCATTCAAATACACTAGCTTGGGTATGTCATGATTTTCATCAAGTAAAATCATGTCATGGTTTTGAGTCAAATCATGTCATGTCACAAAATTAAAAATGCCTTTTCCATGTTGTCACTTTCTGTTCATATCATGTGGCAAATACATGCCAAAAAATGTGACATCATGCTAGGCTGTGCTGTAATATAATGTGACATCCTGCCGTGTCATATCTCAGACCATATTATGATATAATATGATACCAGTGGTTAAAAAAAAAAAGAGTATCGAGATCTTTTACTTCAATAAAAGTAGCAATACTGCAGTATAAAAATACTCTATTATTAAAAGTCCTGCATTTATAATTCATAAAGTACAAAAGCATTAGCAGCAAAATGTACTTAAATATGAAAAGTAAATATAGGTGACAGAATGGCCCCTATCAGAAAGTTATATTACCTTGTGCCATTGCATTATTAGTAGTAATGAATTAAGGTGTAGTTTAACTGATGAGAATGGATAATATCTTATAAGCTGGTCTTATCTTTTGTATGTTAAATCCTGAATCTACTTCAAAGTAACTAATACATGTATCTGTCTAATAAATGTAGTGGAGTAAAAGTATACAGTAGCATAAACTAGAAATACACAAGTAGAGTACAAGTACCAAAAATTGTACTTGAGTAAATGTACTGCAATTTTGTGAAGTCATTATTGCCATGTAATGTGGCATTATACTCTGCTATTCGGTCTTGTACTGCCTTGTCACGTCATGTCTCTGCTCTGTAATGCTCGCCCTGAGAATGCTAACATGTTGATGTCCACAGTAGTAGATATAATCAGGGCTTTAAATTAACTTTTTTGATCACCAGCCAACATGGCTACTAGATTTTTAAAGTTACCAGCCAATCAGGTTTTCCACTAGCCAGGTTTGTTTTTCCCTAACTAACTTTACTACTTAATCTCAGCTTCTATGGTTTGTTTGCCTCCCTTCTGTTCATCTTCTCTGTGTCAGCGTAGCTCGTAATCGATACCACACACACACACACACACACACACACACACACACACACACACACACACACACACACACACACACACACACACACACACACATAGCCGACAGTTGTTTGACACGTCACAACATAAATGTTCATGGGAAATGTAGGATTAGTACTACAAGCCGTGTTGCCAGATAAAGATTACATTTCCAAGCCAAAGACACACAACACCGCCCAAATTTCTTGCCGGAAAACAAACCAATCTGGCAACATTTATCACCGGCCAAATTGGCTAGTAGCTTTACAATGTTACCAAAGTAAATTTTTACCCGCATTTGGCAGGTTGGCGGGTGTAAATTTAAAGCCCTGGATATAATGTTTACCATGTTCACTGTCTTATTTCAGTGTGTTAGCATGCTAACATGCTCACACTCACAATGCTAACGTGTTGATGTTTAGTTAGTCTCACCTTGCCAGACCTATCTCCACAGCGCTCTGGAGTAAGGTCTGGCTACCCCACAGTTACATTCTGGGATAGGAGAAATAAAAAAAAAATGGCCTTGGTTGTTTGCATTTCTTTAAACCAATCACAATCGTCTTGGGCGGCACTAAGCTCTGGACGCAGCGACGGTGGCTCTGCAAAATAGACTCGGGAAGGAACTTATTTAGGTGGAACATTTGCACCCCGCAAAAGAAAACGCCACATACAATATTAAATTAAGTTAACTGTTCACACAATACAGTAACATGAGCTATTTAAATTAGCTGGATACATGGTTACACGTAATTTTCTCTTACCAGTGTATCGCCGTGAGTACTTCTTCCACAGCAATCCCCACCAATCGGTCCCACAACATCCCAGTTAGAGAGTAAATGGTGTAAACATATTCTTTGTAAATCTTTACAATCATTCCCTGAAAGAACCAACCAGGCCTGCCTTGTTGCGCGACCCAAATTTCCTTAAAACTAGCCATTTTCAATGTGTGGCTTGCTAGCTCGAAGTTTGTTGTTGTTTCCCGAAGCGAAGGGATTTTGAGAATGGCAAAACACACAGCGCGCGGAAGGTGAGGGTATCCGGGGCGTGAGCAACACGCCGGATGTCATGCTTTATCCTGGAAATGTACTTCTGTTGATCCAGACTAATGTTTAGTAGACATAATATTGACCATTTTCACTGTCTTAGTTTAGTGTGTTAGCATGCTAACATGCTCACACTCACATAGCCAACGTGTTGATGTTTAGCAGACATAATGTTTACCATGTTCACTGTCTTAGTTTAGGGTGTTAGCATGCTAACTTTTGCTAATCAGCACTAAACATAAAGAACAGCTGAGGCTGATGGAAATGACTTTAATTTTGCAGTTAGGCTAATACAAGTGTTGGAAGTAATGGACAAATGTAAATCTTGACCTGATGATAGCTATATATGGAAAGTGAAGGACTCCCCAAAGTGATTACCAATCACCTGAGTTCCATTATTATGTTGCATCATGTCATGTCACTGTTATGTTGTGTTGCATCTGTCAAGTTGATTTTCCATTGTCATGTTACATGTCATATTGTCGTGTTGTATAGTGTCATGTCATTTGACATTAAGTACTTTGCTGTGTCATGATGTTGTGGGATATCATGTCTTGTCACAGCCTTCTCTATTGCCTGTACAAGTTTTCAGTGAATCCACACAAAGCTGGAGTTTGCTTCATGCTAATACCAGCTGCAGTAAACTCTTAATGAAGTGCCTTGGAGCAGCTCATTACTTCTCATTAGGGAGAGGTGTCATGGCTGATGTCTTTGTCTGGAACAAAACACAGATTCCCACTGTGATGGACCGGCAGCTCGTCCCTGTCGCGGTTAATTAAATACCATCATGCTGAAGGGTTAGAGAGAAAGAGACAGCTAGATAGAGCAGACGAGGAGGAGGAACTATCGCTCGTCACAGAACATTGTTACTCAACTGTGTCACCAGTTTCTCTGTCCAAACAGTCCGGCTCAAAGAAACACATCTCTAGGGAGATGGTAGATATTTCCTGAGATTGAGTTTTAAAAAAAGAGGCTTATTTTCTCACCGCTGACCTCACCCAGTGTATAGATAGAGAGAAGTGTGATGTCATGGTCTCAAGCTAAATATGGGCACATCAGATGTCCCTGTTTCCTCAGATTTGAAGACATAGGAGACCGCTGTAAAAACAAAACTGATTACAGATGATATACCTATTTCTCTTCTCTCCTGGGGTATAATAATCAAAGGAAAATTCCCCCAACATATCATCCTCTTACATAGTACATCATCAGTCGCTGCTGTGCAAGGACATTCAAAGGCAATGTTATGATTACCCTCTCTACTGTTCTCCTAACCGGCCTTGTTTACCTCCACTTCAGCAACTGATTTTCTGTTTTGCAACAGCCTTCATACAACAGGATTAATGATTTTTAATGTGCCAGTAGAGAAAGTGACAACTGATAGCAGACTTAGATGTAATTAATAGAAAGCAAGACATGACCCTTACTAAACTCTCAATCTTGTTGTTGCTGAATTGCATTATAGTCTACTTTCAGGACCAGTGTTGTGACAAAGAATTTCCCCTTGAGGACACTAAAGTCTAAAGCAGTAGTTCCCAAGCTTTTTGGTCTGAGGTACCCCCACAGTCCTGTAGGAGTGGATGTTGTTATTTTTTTAAGGTTGGTTTGGTCAGCAGTCACACTACTATTAGCCTACTAGACTACTACTACTTGCAGTAAAGCTGAAGATTTCAACCATTTATCCATTAACGTTACTTTTAGCTAATCATTATAAAACGGTTTATTCATTACTTTTAGCTACCTGTTTAAACGCTTGCTGAATAGTTTTCACACTCTTACATAACTGCAACATGTACCCACTGGGGTACAAGTACCCTGGTTGTCACTGTTGTAGAGGTAGAAATTGGTCTCTGTGTCTCTGATGTTTTTCTTCCTGTTGAATGTCTATCTATTAATTTAGCTAGAAGACGCTAAAACAAGGTGCCTAGGTAGCTCACCTGGTAGAGCGTGCGCCCCATGTACAGAGGCTCAGTCCTCGCCACAGCGGCCGCGGTTTCAATTCTGACCTGCGGCCTTTTGCTGCATGTCATTTCCCCCTCTCTCTCCCCTTTTATGCCTTAACTGTCCTATCCAATAAAGGCCTAAAATGCCAAAAAAAACGCTAAAACATAGACCTGAAGGGAACTGCAGAGTTGGTGATAATTCTCCTCTGCCAAGAAGCTTGTTTGTCTGTTTGTTTGTCATTCAGCAAGATTATGGAAAAACTACTGGTCTGATTTTCATGCCTTGGCGGAGGTCTGTCCTTCTAGTTACTGTGAGTGACTATTTACATTACATACAGTCAGTTGATCAGTGGTTAATATAAAAATATCGGTAAGAGCAGCTTTAACATATTACATGATGTGATGTTACTGACCCTTGAATGCATTTCCAGCATAGTGTGGCCTCAGTGGGATATGAATCCTAATCCAGGCAGTGTTACTGCCATGTTCATCCCATTGGGGAATTAAACCCCAAACTTGAAGTTACTACTCACCAAATGGTCTGTGACAGGTCATGCCACAGTCATTTCATTTGTCCACAAACTGGAAACTGCATGTAGAATGCCAAACTTTACCAGTGGACTCAGAAAAAAAAAGGCTGTCTTGGTACTGAGTCAACCACTGTGACTTGTGATGTTTTCATTCTACTGCCTGTGTTTGGTCTACAGACTAATCATTCTTTCAAGGCTTTGGTGATCATGTGCCATCAAGTCTGGCTACACCCTTCCCTGTGGACGTTTACCATGATATGAAAATAGTATCAGCAGGAAAGGAGATTGAATCCAAGCTAACGTTTACACTGGATTGGCGTTTTAACATGCTATGGTACTACACAGATAACTGGTGTAGGCCAAGCGCTGGTAACTTGCCAAGAACGTTGGAAATGTTTGGAATGGGACATGGTGTCCGTCTGTCCACCCACCTTTAACTCACCATGTGTAGCCCTTTGTAAAAATCTGAACATTTGATGAATATCAAATGAATCTACCAAATACACTTTAGTGTTTGTTTCAAAATACGGTGAAAGTAAAATATAAGGTGTATCTTCCTGATAGCAAGATTCAGCCTTTTTTTTCTTGAAACTCTGTCTTTAATTTTCCAATCTCAGACTGAAGTTGGGGGTCATTCCGAATACAAACTGACCTCGATGATATAGTCGTTGCCGTCTTTTCCATGGACGGCCTTCACTGCACAGATGTCTAGGCCACCAAACATCTCAGCGCAGGAGTCCACCCACAGCCGATATCTGGAACACAGTAACCCCAATAACTGATAAACCAATAACTAAAGACCCCATAATCACTGGAGATTTCATGAAGGGCAGGTAGCACTTTACAGGGCTCACAGTTAACAAGTAAACTTGAACTACAATATTTCAAAAAAGCTGCATCAGTATGTGGAATTGATATATATATATGAGATTTAGCAAAAACACAGACATCCTTGAAGGTATAAAATATACAAAAAGTAGTACATTGTCCAAACAGGTCATCATTTTCCCACTGTGTCTCTGAGTCCCCTCACCTGTCAGTCATTGCGATCTGTTCCAACATAGCAGAGCCCGTGTTAGCCTTCCAGTTTCCAGAGATGGACGTTCTCCTGCAAATCAGAGAAAAACATGGAGAAATGAATCCACCCACCTGCGGTTAGAAAGCTCCACCGCTCTACCAAGACTTAGTCACACTCACAACTATTGCCTGTGTAGCTGAACAGAACACCTCATGGGAGAAGCTATCGTCAGTTCATCAGTGATGGTGATTGCCATCCACACCTACATTATGTTTGTGTCAGAGCCATTTAAAGACATGCTTTCATGGTGAGGCCAGGGGAAAACGAGATGAGATAAGGCTTGGCTACTCTTTTCCTCTGCTTTTGGTCAAGTAATTGTTTAGATACAGAGTCATGCAAGTTAAGAGGGTGTTGACTCAATGTCTTTGTTGCTATAGAACAAGGTCTCTTGCTTCAGAATGGGTGTGTGGGTTTGAAGGAGGCATGGGACCATGACTTCTCAGAATCTAGGAAAAAAGGTTGACAATTGGTGACTGATTTTTGTTTTGTTTATTGCGGCAATATTGCATCATGGCAGCTAATATGTTTTCCTAGCAGATGAGGCCTTCTGCCATATTCGCCAGGGCTTTTAATGTAGTCATTTCAAAACTTGTTTCTTCAATTTTTGACACGCTTAAAAAAAGGTTACATCAAAATGTAGTCATTTTTCAATGTGGTAAAATGTTGTAAAAAGTGTTCCGTGAAACATAGTAATTAACAAACATCACGGCAGTGTTGGCCCGACACAAGATGCCATGGGATCCAAGTGTCTAAAGTAACCGTTTCAGAGAAGAATTTACAAGAACACCCAATACATATAGCCAATCTTATTTCTCACGTTCTTTCAGTATATATACAAGTATACTGTTACTACTGTTTTAAGACTGGCCTGATTTTCCTGCAGGTACCACCTGCTTTACTACTAACTACTTTACTAGTTAGCTAGTATTCTAGATTAAATTTATAAAAAACTACCTCATGGCTGTCAAATACACCTGCACGAGTCAGGTCAATGTCACTTTGCCCATCGTTTTACGATGTTGTTTTCACTCACTCATATGCAAAGTAGGTTTAAGTGATCTAATGCCAAGATCAGAATTTGTGATGACTTTCTGAAGTTGTTGTTTTTAGAAAATTCATGCCTCAGATTTATTAAAATAACACTTAATCAGTTGCACTGCAATGATCTAAAATTTTACTTTACAGATATCTGCTAAAGATCACAACAATATTTACATATTTGTAAATAAACCAAACGTGCATTGAAATAAGGCAGATATCTGTAATGGTATCAGACCATTGATTGAAACCTACATAAAGTTACATTCTTTGACCTTGTTGGCCCCTACTGTCAAATGTACGATGCTGCCGGTGTGATCTTCTTACATGTAAGCCTTGTAGTTGTTGCCGATCTTCTGGATGCGGATATCATACTTGGACTGGACGTAGGGCTCGGTGGTGGCGTAGGTCCGGGCCAGAGCCACCACGCTGGTGATGTCCTGGAAGTCCTGTTGGTTTTCCACTTTGATCTGTGGGAGAGACGCCACTCGTTAGAGAACAGCTAATTAAAAAAGTGAGCCGTCAAAGCTGGCCGTGGGCGCTTAGAATCCCACAGGAATTTCACACTTGTACACTGGCGGGATAATGAAAGCTCCCTGGATGGAAACATTGCCAGAGGCGGCCTTGAACTGCATAACCTCACTTCCATCAAGTGATTAGACTGTACACTATACACACAGACTGAGGGAAAATGACGCAATGGGAACCCATCAACATGAAACATGGCTCTTACATAAAACTCAAAGGTGTTTTTCACTATAACTTTTAGATAATTAGGTAATGATGAGGTGTTACATTGAAACATGGGAAAGAAACAACTAGTTGCCCCTCAGTGGCAGTCTCCAAGCCCCTTGTGTATTTCTATCTACACACTATCTTGGATACAGAGGTTATCATTGGTCTTCTGATGTCTTCTTCTTTGGATTTTGTCTCTGTAGGTGGTGCTCTTTTTCTTTGTCTTATTCAACTACGTTGATTCACAGATTTATGAGGTGTATTCCATCAGGTCATGGGAAATGGGGCATCTTAAATGTGGCTGTCACAACTCAGTGTCTAAGATGCAAAATGATTCAGTCCAGAGCGTCCACTCACTCATCACCATCCCTCTAACTGGTATCATCCCAGTTCTACACATCTGAAGCGGTGGGAACCAGATAGTGAAACCAGGAAGCCCTGGTTTACTCCTCTGGGGTTTAAACTCGTCACTCTGTTGCTCTTCTAAAAGGTGGGTTTAAGTGAAGTTAATCGGCGTAAAGCTCATCAACTCACTCTGAAATGGTATGGAAATGTTGTCGGTTGATCTAAACTAGGCTTCATGTCCTTTCCAGGGGTGTACAGGGTACACTAGTTCTGCCTCAAATGCTAAAATAAAGCAAGTTATGCCAATTGTTGCATGTAACTTGCATGATTTAAACCTACATTGTGTAATTTTTTTTGTTGATTCTTAGCAAAAACCACTTTGTTCGTTCACAAATAGGTGCTCATTCATGTGTAATTACTTCCACCAACTCATCAAAGTATTCTCGTAAGCGTAGAATCTGACATTCAGAATCATTCAGAATACATACGAGCGACTCGCTCGAATGACGGCAGCCATGTTGCGCTTCATTAGCCAAAGAGGGACATACCTCTGCATTTCGCCCTCTTACACCTATTGGCACCGTGACGAATGCCAGGGGGAGATTACTCGCCAGGAAAGCGAAAAAGAGAATTAAAACGACAACACGACAGGCAAAGCAACTAGACCAAAGTTAATATTGGAGTGGCTAGAACAGCTGCATGTAAACGATGGAGAGAGCCAATTTCAGGTTCGGCCACCGTAGGAGGAAGGCCTAGAAAGTAATATTCAGTTGGTTGTCATATACAATTTCACCGTTAGATGGAAGAAATTCTTACACAGTGTAGCTTTAAGGACCGATTTTGTAGAACTTGGCTATAAAAAGTTGCAGTTCTAAAACAGTAAAAAGGTTCAGAGTACTATCTCACTGCTAGATCGACATAAAAGAATATGGTGCCATTGGTGATGTAAAAAACGCTCAGTGACATACTGTTCCTGTCATACGGCTCATTATGGAGCATTGAATGGAAAGCACAAATGGACATTTGACACTTATCTACCAGCGACGATATGTGAGGTCTTAGTTAACAGTTTATTGTTGTGTTTATAAGGGTTTAAGTTAAGTGCACTTTCACACACAAACAAATCCTAGAAAACGCTGAAAAAAGAAATTGAAGAAGAAATTGTCTGGGTGGAACAAAGAAATACCAAGGAGCTTTTAAAAAAATGATGCAACACTTACCAAAAAATGAACAAGAGAACTCACAGTGGGAAAACAAATAAAGTAAAACATGAGTAAGAGCGTGAATGGTTCTGAAACAATAAAAGTAGGTTTATATGTTTAAAAGAAGGGTGGGCAACTTTGATGGTTAATGTGGTCCAGTAAACAGTGTTGTCACTTTGATGGGTGATAAAAAGAAAACTCTTATTGGAACCCACATAAAAAGATGTTGTCAAATGAGCTCAGAGGGCAGACTAGAAAATATGTTTTTTTTATTTCTCAAGCTGATAAAGTACATGTCAGATAAACAGATTTTAAATGTAAAAAAACATTTTTCTTAGAGTTGAAGGCCAAGGGTACAGCAGTAATACAGCACACACTGTGGCCTCCATGTTGGAGAAACTCAGTTATAAGAGAACAGCTGATGTTGTCTTTGAACCTTTATAACAGCTGGTCTCTATGTTATTTATTATCTCATTCATTTTGAGTTTAGATAATGCTTGCTTATTAGTAAGTCCTAAATATATCTTACATCAGTGGATGCACCCTAGCTAGCATATGACTAGATGGTACCACTGGCTAATAGCTGTTTGTCACATTGATTGCATTTCCTGTTGAAACAGCATTTTGGGTCAGATATAATGTTAGCTAGCTTTTTAGCATGCTAACCAAATTAGTTTTATTGGCTTGAGTTTTCATAAAATCCTGTTGTAAATACATCCAGTAAATACATACTTATGCATTAACGTAGCTTAAAGTTAGTCAATGTCACTTTTTAGAGAGGCAGTAACTTAGCTCTTTTCTCTCAGAAAGTGCAAAGTTAAATTGCTAGGAAATATAAGACACCCATGTTTATTTCAGTACACTCAGGTGTTTTGCTGCTACAGTCTTACTCGGTTTGGTATAGCCAGTAGCTTATTTTGGCTAAAGTTAGCTAATGTAAGCTAAATTCTGTTTTAATCTAGGTTTATAATTATCTAAATCTATTGCAGTTTCTTTTATAAAGTAAGGGATTTGTTGAATACGAGATGTCTGCATATATTGTATTGTCCAATTGCAATGCCATATATGCCATACTGTGCTGAAATATGAGAAATGCATATAAAACAAATATAGAACCTATAATTAAACTTCAGAAGAGAACTATTAGAATAATACATAAAGCGTGTTATTGTGAATCACCTAATGAAGTTCCAGCATCTTAAAATTTCCAGATCTTGTATATTTAAAAACTTTGGAAATACTTTTTCGAGTTGTGAACAATGGCTGTCCTGTCTGTATTCTTTTTTAATTAAGAGAAAGTATTTATAATTCAAGACGGTTCTCTATCTTTGAAAGTGGTAAAGTGAGGACTGATGTAAAATATAGATGTGTTTCAGTTTTGGGGGTTCAATTATGTAATTAACTTAATGATGAGTTGAAAATGTGTACGTCTTTGTTGAGTTTCAAAAAGCTTTAACATCTAAAATAATTAAGGGTTATGAAGTAATTTGATTAATATGTAAAATTACTAGGATTGTATTAAAGTATTTAGCACGCCCGCCGATAGGGGGGGACAAACGGGTCTGTTGTCCCGGGCCCACAGTAGGGGGGGGGCCCAGAACTGGGCCCTCATTAAATTATGGAAGAATTCAAAATCTTTTTTTTAAATAGGCCTATTTGTGGAAAAAAATATGTAGCATAATATTTGAATTACATAAAAGCGTTTTATTTGTTTTCTTCCTAATTGTCCGAAAGGTGGTGGTCAAGAACCCCCCACCCCCAACATAAAAATGGTTTGGCCACTGATCAAAATTTGATATTGTCACTTGATTTGAAGTTCAGTACGCTCAAAATGTCCGGTCAGCACAAGTCGAGGAGCTCGGAAAAGGAAAGAAAAAGAAGAAAGAAATAGAGGCCTTAGAGATTTTCTAAAACAAATATTTAAAAAAAGGTGGCGACGGTGAAGCTGGAACTGTCAACGTAAGCAAGGTAAGAACCACGGGCGATAACGTTTACGAGCCTTGTAACGTAACGTAACAAACAGGCCAGCTCTCATGTTAACGTCCATTAGCTTGTATAAAAGCCTGACAACACGAAACGTAACTTTGACAGAAACAGTTGAGTTTGGTAGCTCCATCAGTAAGGATGAGACAGAGAGTGATGCGGGAGGGCCCCGCTGCCCCGCACGGAGGGACAGTCAGGCTACCCCGTGAGAGAGAGAGATAGATTAGAGAGATGATGGCGGGGGCTCGCTGCCCTGTCGGAGAGTCTGAGCAGGATGGATCAGAGACTGATTACACACTTAATTTCAGTGAGAGATGTGAGGAGAGGAAGAGCAAGGGAAAAGGAGAGATCTGGCCGCGAGGGGGGGGCCCATCTAAGATCTCGTCCCGGGCCCAGGCAAGACTGTCAGCTGGCCTGGTATTTAGTTTCATTTAGGTTTGCTGGATTTCTGGGTGATTCTATGGGGATTATAGGATGGGCAAAAATAAGCCTTGGCTTCAGCCTATTCCTTTTGTGGTTAGCTATGGTGGCAAATTGTGGGAATGAATTGTTTCTTTCATGTATGTTAACCTACATGAATGTATTCATCATCATCATTGTTCATTTTCTATCATATTATTGTATAAATGACATAAAAGGTAGATGTATGCACTACAACGTTATTATAAATGGGTGCATTCAGCTAACTTCTTTCATACTATGAGTGTTGCTCACAGAGTGACTAAAGCATTGAGGCTGAGCACTGGACCTTGCCCGTTTACAGTAAGCGGGCAGAAGTTGAAACAACAAAGTCAACTGAGGGATGGGAAGTGACTCAGTTGACATCATGGCTCCAGAGGTAGAACCTGAAAGCTAGTGGCAGGTCCAGCTCTGAGCTGTAAGCACACAAATTCATCCAGAGAATTACGCAATTCCTCGGGGGAACTAAACAAAGCGTAATGATGCAAACAGAAAAGCAAAAAGGTAAGCCAGAGAAGGTGAAACACTGGCATGGAGATGAAGAACAACCCCTGGTGGAAAAAGGCATGTCATGCTGGTCAGTGCCCGGACCAAATGACATAGAGGCTGACTGGTCTAAAAACATGTAATGGGAAAATTGGGTATAAAGCTTCACTTAGCTACTGTTATGTCAATAATGTTGGTTGAATAAAAAAGGCGAAATGAATAGTCGTATTTATTTTGTA
Organism: Perca fluviatilis; assembly: GCF_010015445.1. Classification (NCBI taxonomy): domain Eukaryota; kingdom Metazoa; phylum Chordata; class Actinopteri; order Perciformes; family Percidae; genus Perca; species Perca fluviatilis. Next base: position 20,028,764 of record NC_053134.1, on the reverse strand, counting down.
TATCCTATTAAGAGGTGAATATACAAACTTCACTTAACTTAACTCCCTGACTAAGAGCGAGTGAAATGAGACTACAAGCAGGAAACAATAAACATGTCTCCTGGTGAGATAGTGTTTAAATGTTGATGTGTGACATGATAAAATGTAATGTAACACAAGAAGAGAAAAGTTGTTAAGTTATTGAACTGCTTCAGTAATGTCACTTATGTCTATATCGACGACCGTTCAAGTTTTTTAAGCCAAGGACCCCTTAACTGAAAGAGCGACGGATCAGGGACCCTCTACTACATTTGTTGTATAAAATTAAGTTGCATATTAAACTGGCCATACAATTATGTGAAGTGTGGCCTAAACCCTTTATACATACCTTTTTAGTAAGATAATAAAATAATAATTGTTGGCATGATTTTCTAAATCATGTTTTAATGTTTAACATATGTAGTACAGTGAATCCTTAGGTAACTGTATCAGTGGATTGCTACCTTAGTGACCTATAGGCCAGTAAGCCTATCATCAATGTTTTTTTTCTCAAAAATAGGCAGATTTATATTTGCTAATAATATGTTGGATTAGGAGATTTGCATGAAAAAATTTAACAATCTAATAATTTGGTGGCCCCCCTGCAGTAACTCGGAGCACCCCCTGTTGAAGAGCTCAGATTTACGGGATAGTTGCGTTGCGGTTGGAAGTTCTTCCGGACGTCCCTTACTTTCCGCTTTCATTGAGTTAACTTTAAACTGTGGTCGCATCGAGCAACATTAACCAGAACCTCTGAGCAACGATACAGGCCAAAAATGACTAGTTTAAAGGAAAATTTGGATAATGCAACAAGGCAGGCCAGCTTGGTTCTTTCGGGGAATGATTGTAAATATTTACAAAGAATATGTTTAATGCATTCACTATCTAACTGGGACGTTTTGGGACCGATTGGCGGGGGATTTGCTATCGACAAAATACACACGGCGACCCCCTTAGATACACTGGTAAGAGCAAATTACATGTAACCATGTATCAAGCTAATTTAAATAGCTCACGTTACTGTATTGTGTGAACAGTTCACTTTATTTAATATTGTTCCTCGTAAACAAGTTCCTTCCCGAGTCTATTTTGAAGAGCCAAGCTCACCGGTTCTGGAGCTGAGCACCGCCCAAGACGATTGTGATTGGTTTAAAGAAATGTAAATAACCCCCAACTGTTTATTCTCCTATCCAGGAATGTTGTGCAGATAGGTCTGGCAAGGCGAGACTAAAAGTTTGCTAACATTAGCCAACATTAGCCACCATAACCGAGCATACCAGACCACGTAAGGCTGTAGAAGCAAAACCCTTGAATCTATCAAATTGAGCGAGAGTGCGTTTCATTGCTTCTGAACTCAACTTTATATTTTTAAGAGGAAATGTTTGGTATATGTCATTTCAAAAGTTACATAGTTTAATAATGACAATGGCCCAAAATTAATGTTGTAATGATTTAGACAAGTGTTACATGTAGCACATTTACGTTTTGGTTAATGTAATATTATATAGGTGGTGTTTGGGTCAGTAAATGTGGTTTTAGCAAGCTATAAATGCTAATTATTTTTTGTAGATCCACTTACAAAAACCCTTAAAAGTGTCTGTCAAAAGCAAACAAGACAGCAATGACCTAAATCCCACATGTTCCTGTGCGTTCTCAGAGCTCTGTGAGATCTGAGGGGTTAAACGAGGTCCCGCTCTACAAGGGCCTGCCAAGTTCCCCTCGAGCCTTATGGGAAATTCTATAGCATGTCTGGCTCCTGAACAGGAAACCAAGCCCCTCCAGACAGACGACGGCAAAAGACATATAGGAAGTGCCTAGCCCTGTGAATCCAAATAACTGGCGGGAGAGACAGAGAGATTTATGTTAGGAAGAATAAGTGTGTGAACTTTCTTATTGCTTAACCCATTTTGGAAACAAATCCTCTACGCTGTTCTTTGCTAACAAAAGAGATGATAGACATCATTCCACGAAGCGACCCCCTTAGATTGTCTGAAATCGTTAGTCGGCTAGACTTTTGCACAAGACAACATCAAAAGTAAAACTACTGCTGGATGTAATCAGACCTTATCAGTGGTATGTCTGTCTGTGTGCTCTTCTGCCTTTATAACAATCAGATATCCGCTCAGTGAGAGTAAACCAGGAACACACTACCCACTCTACAGCCTGATTAGAACTGTGATTTGGCCATCATGACTGATTTTAAAGATCAGCACGGGGGTTTGGGTTTCCCATCTCTTGTTTGATTTGCACGGCTGGAATATAGACAATTCTGGGTGTGAGCCTGTAATCTGAGCTGGTGATTTGTGTGCTTGTCTGTAAAAGCCGGTTGTTGCAAGTGTTACACAGACTCTTTTAATGATGAGTTAGGGTTTTAAAAAAAGTTTACACATTTGTTTTTAAGTTCTTTAGTGTCTTCCTGGCTTAAAGGAACAGTCAGACATACAATACCTCTCTCATAAACCTCTGCTAAATATCATAGCTACATGGACACAAGGCATTACATTAGGCTTCCATATAATGGGTTGGTTCAAGGTTAATTTTTAAGTCTGGGGTTTGAACTTTGGGTTCAACTTGTGACTAGGGCTGGGTGATATGGAGAAAATCAAATATCATGATATTTTTGACCAACTAAATCGATATCGATACCGCAACGATATTGTAGTGTTGACTATTGGTGCTTTCACAAAATATTTACACAATGAGATTTTTGATAAATAATCATCAGTAATGTGGATCTAATAACTAAGTGGGTAAAGGCAAATAATATAACGGTTACAACAGTCTGGTAAGTTCAGAAAATGCATCAATTTACTGTAATGCAGCCTTTAAAACCAGGAAAAGAGAACACGTATGCCATATTACGATATCCAAAATGTAAGACGATATCTATATCTCATATCACGATATCGATATAAAATCGATATATTGCCCAGCTCTACTTGTGACAAAGATAAAATGAATGTGTGTGAATGGTTTTGTCTGTTTATGAACTCACCTTTCCCATGCCAGCGTAGGCATGACCCATCTTGACCACCACAGGGTAGGAAGGGGTTGTTACCTGCAGACAAGAACAACATCAGATTATTAGCTGGTCTGATAACCTCTGTCTTTCCATAGCTGGGTGGGGGTGGTGGAGTTTGTATTTGCTTTCTAGGCCTCTAAACAGCACTCTTTTAAAAGTGAGTACCAAAGTAGAAAAGTCTATAATTCCCGAGCCACCAACAGGTCTCAGGTTAGTTTTTGAATGCACTTTTTCAATTTGTGAAGAGGACATGCTTCAACTGATTTTTTTAGCCACTTGAGGATAGCAGAAAGCAAGCTGTGAATACAGCACTGACATATTATCACCCTATGAAGTTGATATGTTAGCGAACAAGTTAGCAAACTAATTATTTACACATCCAGCAGATACGGAGCAAAATTCACATTCATTTGGTTTTTTTCTGGCGTCCTGATAAGTCCAATATTAACTCTTCTTTTAGCAGGTTTTTTTTCTGCACCAAGTCACCAACCATTTGTTGTTCGGTGCTGGGCAGTTAGACCTGGTTTATCAGAGTTTTGCTCTGAAAACTATGTTTCTAAAAAACTATGCTAATAAGAGCTGAAACAATAAAGTAACAACAAAAAAACTAAAAACTAAAACTAAACAATGAGCTGAAATATGCTAAAATTCTCTGTAGTTCTGAGGGGAACTGCAGAGTTTGGTGATAATGCCCTGTGGGTTAGCACGAACGACACCTTTTTTACATTACACAGTCAGTCATTTTTTATGAGGAACCTATAAAGTCACCTATAAATGTTTAACAAAAATATTGATTATTGCAGCTTTAAATAAAATGAAAATGTCAACGTGTTAGAAAAAGAATGAAAAAAAGGAATTTTAATGCGATTTAAGCCTGCTTTACACCCTAACCCTAACAATTAGAACCTGCATATTAAAAGTTGGGAGCTCGGGGATTGTTGCTGTCAACCGTTTGGAAAAGGATGTCACACTAAGTAGGAAGATTCAGAACTGTACTTGGTGTTCTAAATATACAGTAAGACAGACATGTGGTAAACACCACATTGAGAGACAACCAAAAGTGGAAAACTATTTCCTTTGCAACTGATTTGGATGTGTACATGAAGTGTCCAGAACCGTGGCCTTGTAAAGAAACACATTGGCCCTCATGCCATCCCGCTGAGCTTAAAGCGGCCCAGTTTAGGATGGTGGAGTCGGAAGAATGTTGGTTTATTACACAAAAGAACGAGGTTCTGGGAAGCTGGGTGGAAGACCACAGCACATTGGGATGGGTTTGGATAAACCAGACGGACCGCAAACGCGCTATTTCTCATAGTTTGTAGACTTGAAGTGGATGAAACATCAACAGATTACTTCAAGCCTCCCTGTGGTTTAAACGCCCCTTGATAAATCCACTGATATGATTGTAAATGGGATGTAATCTAAGTAAAGAGGGACTTTTCCCCACTTTTGTGTGTAATAGTTATTCGGCAGCGACGCCAGGTTATGTACTGTACAGTAAGGGGCTCTTCTAGGTTCAGCATTTTTGTGATCATTTATTGATGTTTAAATACAGATACTGCACATACTGTACATTTCCATACACAATCATCCAAACTTTGCATGGAGGTTTGCACTAAAATAAATGTAGGTTTCAGGTATACTTTTAGACAGATGTAACCATTGCTTAATACATTCATAATGCTTACATGCATGTTGCATTTTAACAAAATAATGTCGATGTAAGAATCCAAAGCTTGACACAAAGTGATTATCTTTGCAGGCACCTCCAGGTGAAGCACACAATTAAATAACCACAGTTCAGAAGACACAGGCCAGATCATGCATGAAGATATACTGTAAGCTCAGACCTGCCAAGAGCAAGGGAACGCCTAAACAGCTGCTATCACTTCATCCAAACCCTCCCCGACAGTTGACAGGACTGTACATACTAAAGTTGCCGTCAGCTTGTGTTGCGCAGAGCCTTGAACAGACATCGAGCTGCTTGAGGGCGTGAGCGGCGCTTCCGTTGACAGGTTTTGACAGTACAGGCCTGGCCGACACGCTGCCAAGATAAAGTGTTCTCTAATAGTCTCCATTATCACTTCACAAGTGCCAGAATACAGAGGGGTGAGACTGTATCAAGAAGTCCACTTTGTAATCCACTTTAAAGTGCTGTACTGTAAGTATGAAGCATTTAGTATGGATAAATGGATAAGTGTGGAACACGCTAACTGGAAAAATATAGCACATTACAACTATAATTAATATAATTTTTTTTTTTTTTCACTTTGTACTCCGTCACACTGGATTGAAATGAACAATGAACAGTTTAAAGTTATATAATAAAACTGTTGATAGTGAGCATTTTCTCATCAATACCCACTGTATTTACATTCTGTACATTACCTCTTTAAATAATAGTTGTAAGTTATTGTAAGTGGCGGAGTCTGTCATTTTTGGACAGGATTCAAATCGCCTTCACATGTACAGAGGACTGAAATCTTAAGGATTACAAATATAAAGTGCTGACTTTCTGTTTTAAGGGTGTTAGGACAACGCTGGACTACCAACAAGGGAAAGTGGGCAACAACAACCGGGACCACAGATCTCTAGGAACACTGCTTTATAGGGGGCCCACCAGCCCATTTTTGCCCAGGGGTCTTGGCGAAAATAGTCCTAATTTGCCAATGGTGTTTGAGACAGTTTACATCTATTTTGGGTTAACTATGTAGAACTCATAGCACTTGACTACAGCAGGATGACGGTCCTAATCGTACACAGAAGGCAAGCCAGTTACACGACCTCAATCAAAGTGATCATGTTTTTCACAACTGAAGACCAGAATCCAGTCAAAAAGTCCCTGAAACAAGCAAAGAAAGCAGCACAGGATAGGGAAGATTCCAAGTGCCTGCTGATATGGGTCATAGAGTTCAAACAGTCATTGGGCCCTATCTTGTACCCCGCGCAGTGCAGCGCAAAACCTGATGCAAGTGTCTTTGCTAGTTTAAGACTGATGCAGTTGTCAATTTTTCCTTACAGCGCCCGCGTCGTTTAAATAGCAAATGCACCTGCGCCCATCTTTGCGCCAATGGGCGTGCGGGTCTTACAGGGAGGTGTGTTCAGGTGAATTCTTGGTGTATTGCTATCTTGAGGCAGTGGGAAGTGATTGTGCCATCGACCAACAAAAACCTGGTCTAAAGTCAATAGTGCAGCATTTCATTGTTATTTTAACAGCGAATTAGTAAAATGCGCCTAGGCTCGTGCACAGCGTGCGCACACTATGCTTGTTACACACACGGGGAAGCGCAGCAGCACACAAACATGCAAAAGATTACAAATAAAAATATTACGGTGCAAATCCGCCATCATAATAGCAATGCGCCAAGGTACAAATGTGCCTGGCTTTTAAATGGAATGGGAGATGACTCTCTGATTGGTTTATTGCATGTTAGGCCCAAAACACACCTATGAATGAATGAAGACACTAAGTACAACCCTTTTGAACCATGCGCCCGGCGCACGGACCCTATTTTCCGCCGTCAAACTAGCAAAAGTGGATTTGGACACACTCTAAATGCACCTGCGCCATGCGCTTCACGCCGTGCACTTAGATCGTTAAAATAGGGCCCATTGACTGTAAAGGGTCTGCAACTAAATACTAAAGGAACACAATTTACTTTTGCACCTCCATAAAGATGGACTTTCAAGAGACCTATGTAAAAAAAGAACTGAAGCAGAAGAGAGAGACTTTACACAGCTGTTACTTTAAATTTGACACAAAATAAACTCCATATAAATGTATCTTATAAAGTCTTACAATTAGTGGGAATTAAATTGAAGATTGTAATCTATGTGCTTTTATGCTTTACAAACACTAAGCCATATGAGGCCATTCAGAAATTCTAACTTTTACAGCAGTTACGTGTGAGTCACATGACGAATGATAAGATGCCTGAGGTTTAGCGAGTATGTGTGAAAAGCACAGAAGTACCATAGTGCGTCTGTTTGACTGTTTTAGGTGGAAGGGGCTGTAGCCACCCACTCTGTCTGGATGTTCCTTCCAGCCCTTTCCCATCAGAGTGGCAATGACGGCAGACGCTGTACATGTTGGGGAGAGACAACCACATCCTCTGCCCCTGACAAAACCGGAGCGTCAGACTGAGACGTGCGCTCACTGTTGTTTTCTGATGGACTCACAGAACATAAACATAAGATTGCCTCAGTTCAAAAAGATTTACATTAGTTATATCACATGTAAGCCATAAAGTAATCCCTGACATTCCTGAGCCAGACCGTCTGCAGGTTCATTCTGGCTGTTCCAGAGTCTGCATTTTGGCTATTTTAGAGCCTGGACACACCAAAAAGTGGCTAAATTCATTATTCAGAAACATGTGGTTCTAGAAGCTTGGTGACACTGGGACTCCTTGCAGGGGTAGTAGTTAGTAAACTGATGTATTGAGGTCTTCAAATGGAATTCGTGAGCTCATGGTTACGATATGGGAAGTCGTTTACAAGATGTGCTTGGCATTCAAGTGTCTACGTCGGCAGAACACAGCTGCTAGGCAACAGCAACATAAAAGCCAACGAGGCAAACAATTCAGCAAGCTAGCGAATTGGTAACGTAAGGCAGACTATCTATATCCACTCTATCCATGCCTTCCGCCATTTCGGAACACGTCAGCTAACACGTCACAACTCGTAATCTCTGAGCTTTCAGAGAATTTCAACTTTGGAGGACGTGAATACACCAAGAGGCGTTCAGATGGACTCTTTTCGTTAACATGGTAAACACAAACCCATTTGATGGCAGCATATCTAGCGAGCTAACCGCCAAGCCAGGAACATGCTAGTCTAAAAAGCTCTCAATGCGTCTTTCTATACTGTGCCGTTTACTCCCCACTGACATTTTGTTCTCAGGATTGTACAAAAGCTCTCTAAGCTAGCAAACTCGATAGCTGTCTGTTAGCAAGCTTGTTAATTTGGCCATAAAGGAGACCTTACAGTAAATTCACACAGTTTATTCAGAAGATGTAGGATGTACCACAGAACAGTGGGAAATTAAAAATAGTTAAATAGGTTAACAAGCTAAGCTAACAAGCTAAGATAGCGAGTTCTGTGATTGGGACGTGATTTATTTTGCCGTATACTTTTGCCTTTTAAAATGGTGGGATTAGGCTTTTAATTTTAAATTTTCAACTTATTTTTTATGTTTTAACAGAATTTGTTTCATGTAAGTGGCATAGAATCTGCAATTTGAGTGATTTTTCTCCGCTTATTTCTTTGTTGGAGATTCCAGTTATAAAATAGAAAATTCAGACATAATGGAGGCTATTTTATGGTAAGAGTCTTTATTTTACAGTGATCAATATTCTTTATGAGATTGTTCAACAAAACAAGTTTCCATCCTTAAAAAAGCCTTGGTGGCCATTAGCGCACGTAAACTCTAAGATGTGGACTTTTATTTTATTTTTAAGATTATTTTTTGGCCACTTTAGGCCTTTATTTCCAACAGACTTGGGGAGAGAGAGGGGGAATGACATGCAGCAAAGGGCGGTCGCGTTGAACACGCGACCGCTGTGTTGAGGACTAAGCCTCTTTATATGGGCGCATGCTCTACCAGGTGTGCTACCCAGGCGCCCAACATTTTGGTTTTAATCTTCAGCTTATGGTTTCATCCTGGCTACACATGTACCACTCTGCCTTTTGTTCCCAGCAGAAATCTGTAAAAGGCATCCAGTGTGGTAAAGACGTTAAGAAGTCACATGCTAAAAAAGCTAATTATATGGTGGGTGATTTCACCAGTCTAGGTTTCATTTTGTAACACACAGACTTTCTTCAATTACAGTAAATGTGCCAGACGACCAGACCTGGCACATGATGGAAATACTTCAGGGAAGCCCATCCACCCCCACACACATCCCCTCCCATTGGCTGTATATGCAAAGCTTCTTGTAAGTGAGTCACATAGGATTGTCGCTTAGGTCAGTGTCTGAGGTAAATCTTGCTTTCCTAACTACCAAATACTTCCATGTGACATTCCAATCCCTCAAACGTTCATCCGAAGTTTGTAGATTCCACAGTGCACATTTAAAACATAAGGGGACCATGAGAGAAAGATTGTATCCATTATTGACATATTAGTAGGTACAAACAAGGGGCATACATACAAAACAATTACCACAAAATTAATTTAGTAGCTGTTCTGGAGCTTTTGATCATATCATCAATCTTCCTCTGCAGATAAGAAAAGTCCTGAAAATGGAAATTTGAACATTTACTACTCCATGACAAAGTCCATCTGCTAAGGAAGAATGGTTGATACGCTTAAAAGCTCCAGAACAGCAACTAAATGGACCTTGAGGTGAGACTGTCAACTACTGTTTCCTTGGTCAAACCAATCTCTATCTCAAATCTCTACTTTTATAAAGTGGATGCAAATTGATCAAATCTTGATTTCATAATGGATTTAAGAGTAAGCTAAAATTCTAACACATGTAAAGCTGTTTAACTGCCAAAACAAAGCGTTATGGGAACATTAAGCTTGAGGATTTTTTTTAAAGAGGCTTTCGATGGTATTATCAACTCGTATCTTAACAACATTAGGCATTCGCTACCTGTATACTTCTTCATAATGATACCAGCCAAAACCCACACGTGGGCCGGCTTTGTGGGCTACTATAAATCTATAACTTTGCCTCTAAAGAAGCATAAATTGATTTTTGGGGGGGCAGTAAAACAACCTCTGACTACAATTTTGAATAATAACTCATATTAGCACAGTATTAAAGTTGTAAAAACAAGCCACCTGGTGATTGCAAGTCAATACTAATTAACAGCTATAGGCAACCAGATGGAATTGCAACAACACTGACCTAACTAACTTCCTCTGCACTAAACTGAATTAGTACAGCCTGTCAGTGACTTAAATATGTCACACTGTCACAAATAGGGATGAAAAACAAACAGACAGACCTGACATTTGATCAGCAAATGTAATGATCAGCTTTAGATTATAGAATTCTAGATTCTTTTATAGAAACCTTTTACTTAGTTCCAATTTAATTCATATAGTAAAGTAAGATAATGTACTGTAAATCTTGGCTTTGAACACAAAGCCAAGCAAAATGGGTCACACACACACAATTAAATTATTATGAGTGAAATGATACTGAAACAATGCAACCCTTTATAACTAATCTAGATTAAGACTTGCAGAACACAAAAAAGTCATATGAGCTGCCGCGAGACAGACACACACACACACACACACACACACACACACACACACACACACACAAACCTTCCACACCAGTGGCTGAGCAGGAGTTGGATTATTCTTTGGGGGCACATGCATTATCCAACAAAACACATGCTGCATCCATCCTGCATTTATGATCTCTTAATTTTTATTATGGCCACTCAAACCTGCCACATCAAGGAGAAGACATGAGGCGCAATGGTTTGGGCAGACGACGAGAGCAGGGGACCCCGACCCAGAATCCTTTTCAAGTCCGACCGCAGTGGGACCAAAGACAGCCTGCCCACATCAAACCCTGCCTGCGGATTAAGTGAGCCTCAAGAGACAAATAATGTTTATCATGCAAGTCCCAGCTAAGTTATTGACTGAATGCATACACCTGACAGGAATGGATTTAGCTCTCTTTGAAAGTGTTGCATGTAAATGTTTGAGTAGATTCAAATGAAGGCAGTAACCTAATACAGATCGGAGCAATAAATCTGGAGAATCAACAGAGTGTAACTGTATCATGGTTACATGAACCAGTTATTGTCATCAGTGGGCTGTGATTGGAGAAACTAACTTTTATTATATAAAAGATTCTATAATTTTGTCTTACCTGCCACCAAGACAGTTGCAATAAACATGCATGCTTCACTTTGTACTTCCACGTGATAAGAGCATCAAGAGGCACTTGTATTTTATCAAATGGTTTACAGTAACTTTTTATAATAATTCAGTTATATTGTAAGATATACGTACATACACATATGTATGTTTGAGCAACATCTACTTGAATAGCTACATTTTGTGCTTATTCACTTTCCTGCTGAGATTGCTAAAGATAAGGCTACAGTAGGAAGCCAGGCTTAGCTTAGCATAAAGACTGGAAGCAAGGAGAAGCAGCTAGCCAAGCTCTGTCCAAAGGTAATTGGACTTGGTAATTGGCCTAATTTGTTTAATTTGTACAAAACCAAAGTGTAAGAGCAACAATGTATGGTTTTTACGGGGTTTTTCGCACTTTCTCAGCGGAAGATTAATTGACAACACAAGGTTAAAAACCACAAACCGTTGATGCACTTTGAATCTTGTACAAAGTAGATATTAGTTATCTTAAAAGGTACACTGTGTAGTGTTTTAAGTATTTTATTAGCTAAAATCAATGTCTTCATTCCTAAATATGTCCTCATTGGTGTAAAATTACGTCTGGCAATTATCTGACTTAACCTGGTAAGCTAAGAATTTCTTATCCATGTTGTTTCCACCATTTTGAAAAACTATGATCACTGAGAGGGACATAAAGCACTAGCAACGCGTTTTCGTTCAGAGCCAGCGTCACGTGACTGAAACCAGCTGAAATGGAGAAGGAGATCAGTGAGAGGCGCTTGTCAACGCTCCGGCAAATTTGAAAGCCTGCACTGCACTTTAGCTCATAATGGAGGATCATACTTATGCCGAGCCACAGGAGAAGGAATCCTAGTCGCCAAAACAGCGAAAAAGGGAATTAAAAAGGCAACGTGACCAGCGAATTCAAAACACAAGGGTAAACATCGGGGTAGCCATTCCCAGGTGGAAAGAGCTAATGAAGGAGAAAGACTTTCAAAGGGACGCTGAAGTTGCCGGCTTTCTTCTCGACAGGTAAGTCAATGTTACGGTCTTCATTACAAGGGTAATTACTTATACATGCTCACAGGAATGGTTCTACCATTAGACAGAGCCAGGATAGCTGTTTCTCAATGTTTAAGTCTTTATGCTAAGATAAGCTTACCGGCTGCTGGCTTCAGCATCATATTTAGACATGAATAGTATCAATCTGGGTGGTGATACACAGTGGATATGACACATGCCTTTGGTGTGGGAGACTCCCACTGCGATACATCAACCAATGTGTCGTTGAGCAAGATGCTTAACCCCTAGATGCTCCAGAGGCGTGCAACCTCTGACATATATAGCAATTGTAAGTCGCTTTGGATAAAAGCGTCAGCTAAATGACATGTAATGTAATGTACTGTAATGTTCTCATCTAACTCTAAGCAAGAACGTGTATTCCCCAAAAGGTCAAACTATTGCTTTAATCAGAAGTAAGGAGTGCATTACTGTGAACCTTTAAGTGCAAAGTTCAGCCACCACTTTTCACAAATCTCCCACACTCCTCATGCCATACTGTGAACAAGTCAATACGAGGCCCTTATCCAGCCATCATCTGGTATGAATTACAATTAATGGTTGTCTTGTTTGTGGTGTTTTTCAAATGAAAAATTACAGATGTGAGGTGCTGATCCTAATTTGTTTATAAGATGAACTGAAATGAGTTTCAAGCTGTTTCCAAACTAAGAGTGACATAAGCATGACACATACAGTAGTTTCTGGATACACCTCCATAAAGTCCCCATATTATGCTCATTTTCAGGTTCATACATGTATTTAGAGGTTGTACCAGAATAGGCTTATGTGGTTTAAATTTCAAAAAATTCTTTTTAACAAATGTTTGTATTTTTTTGTTGTTGTTGTACTGCACATTGCTGCAGCTCCTCTTTTCACCCTGTGTGTTGAGCTCTCCGTTTTAGCGACAGAGTGAGGCATCACATTTCTGTACCATCTTTGTGGGAGTCACACATGAGCAGTAGCTAGGTACAGTAAGGACTAATAGCCAGTCAGAAGCAGAGTATGAGGGCGTGCCACGCTAGCAGCTAGGCGAGCATTATAACGTGTGTTACAAAGTGACGCACGTTCGTCACAGAAGTAAAGGCTGGACTACAACAGAGTTGTTTGAAGCAGTTTGTGAACAGTGTTTTCTGTTGGAGATGGTAAGTCCCTTTGGGGTGGACTTTGGGCTTTTTCACTTTTTAAACCTATAACGTGCACAAAAAGATATATAACACAATAAAGGGAAAAAGCATAATATGCAGTCCTTCCAGAAAAAGGCGGAGTTTTTTTGTGATTGTTGCGGGCAAAAATCCTTGATTATGCGGCACGTTTTCTTAAAAAATGCGATGGAATATGCGGGATATTTATGCAATTTTATGCGATGAAATTGCGGGAACTTGCAAAAAATTCGTGAACTTGCAAAAACTGCGGTATGATGAAAAAGAGAAGAAAAAGAAAAACACCCTGCTTTTTTTTTTTTTTAAACTTAATTTCCAAAAATAGTTTACAGATATTCAGTCATTGCAATAAGTAAACAAATAAGATACAAAAATATGTACAAATAATGTAATATTAAAGTAAAAATAAAAGTAATAGTCTAAACAGAGGGAAATAAAAGATACAAAAGAGACAGACTTTCAAAAATCGTTAATAATACAGACAGCAGGAGCACTTAAAGAAAGAAATTTGAGTAGACATCAGATATTAAGATAGCTTTCTTATTGGATACCAACTTAAGAGACTCAAAGTACATGTCAAATTCAACCTCCAACACCCTGCTTTTCGATGATGTAATTGTCGCGTAATTACGTCACTTCATAACGTTCCCATGGCAACAGGGGAAAATGGCTGCTCTTGTGTGAAGTAAACACAAAATCTTTTCAACTTTCTGCTAAGATATATGTGACTTTTTTGCAACGAAAAAGCGGGGATTGTGAAATCATGCAAGCACGGCATATTTTGCGCGGAAATCGGCAATTTATGCGGCGAAAGTGCGCCATATTTGAAAAAATGCGGCCCCCGCATGAATATGCAGACTTTGGCTGATTATGCATTGAATTATGCGATCGCATAATCGCGTTTTTCTGGAGGGCCTGAATATGTGCACACACATACGACTTTTTATGAGTTGCCATGGTAGCCCCTGTGTGCTAACATCCACCCCAAAACTGCAACTAAAAGAAGATGCCTAATGTGTTAAAGTGTATACAGTAAAAGCCGTCTAATGGGGCAGCGTAATTATTGTTGTGGAATTTAAGCTCATCTGGCTTCTATTAGGGTCCGTCCTGGTGTATTTCCATGAGGAAGACAGCTGTCTGGAAAACTCAACTTATTCCCGAGAATGAAAGTTTCCAGGGCGGATGCTTCCTGACAACACCAAGGTGCTGATGGAGAAGTGACGGAGATAGTTGGTGTTGTCCTGTGGCGGTCAAACCACCTGCTTTGTCATCACAACTTGCTAAGGGATTGAAAGAGGAAGACATGTAGAGTATAATAGAGTACAGTATACCGCTTTATCTTTACAGAAGAAAACTGCCACACTCGAGCCAGTCTAATGACATTCATTCAATTAACAATAATGAAAAGATCTTTGCTTTCTGGGAAAATGAAACAGCAGCAATTTGTTTGGAATTAACTCTTAACTAAGATTTCGATCATTTGTACAGACGACGTTATCCATTAAATGTTGAGTCAGTGTGTGACCAACAAAGCAACAGCTTCAGATCACTGACGATGTCACCAAAATCAAGAACAAGAATCTTGCTAATAGTTTTGTGGAAGTTGCCACAGCCCTGCGGAGGAGGAAGGTCTGGCTAGTCCAAACAAACAAACGTGCTCTGGTTTATTGGCATTTCTTTAAACCAATCACAATCGTATTGGGCGTCGCTAAGCGACGGATGGAACCACGGTGCCTCTGCAAAATAGCCTAGGGAAGGAACTTGTTTTGGTGGAACATGTGTACGTTCAAAAGTTGTTTTAGTCGTGCAACAGAAAACTCAGATTGGATAGATAGTCTAGCTAGCTGTCTGGATTTACCCTACAGAGATCTGAGGAGCAGTTAACCATAGTCCTCATGAATCCACCGGAGTTTAGAATGCCAACACAAAGAAAGCGAAACGTGTGGGACATCCGGCCGAAAACGGTGAAATCCGGAGGAATTTTGGGCGGCAACGGAGCAATCCCAGAAGTGGAACATCGTGGATATAGATTATCCAAGTACAGGCTGTTAAAAAAGATGGCAGTATCTACTTATTCAATTTAAAAACTCTTGGGATGGTTTCATGTCGGCAAGTAGGTTGATCCACCACTTTGGTCCGGACTGGAATAAGTCAAATACCTCTACATGGATTGCCATGACATTTGTTAGACATTCATGGTCTCATCAGGAAGAATTGATTCATCATTCAACCATCGCAAGCAATGTGGTGTTCAGTGTCTTGCCCAAGGACAGAAAAGGATGGGGATCGAACCGCCAACCCTGTGACTAGTTGACTAACTCCTGAGCCACAAAGCCACCCTTATATTCCCTACAGTAACTGTATTTACAGTCTTTCGTTTACTGTGGGACATAGAGTGATGATGTGCTATGTACATACTGTACATATAGAACTGGTTACATCCAGGTAACTATTTTGCGGTTTCATTTACTATCTCTCTATAACTTCCTTCACATTGTCTCCCTTTGTAGGAGAACACACAAGTAGCCCAAACTTACCAATTA
The DNA here is from genome assembly GCF_010015445.1 of Perca fluviatilis. NCBI lineage: Eukaryota > Metazoa > Chordata > Actinopteri > Perciformes > Percidae > Perca > Perca fluviatilis. The sequence continues at coordinate 20,013,137 of NC_053134.1, read as the reverse complement.
CAGTTCTTGTGGTCTCCACGTGGTATGTCCATATCTGCTATTGTCCCAAAGTGTACTTACATTTTTGAGGAGGCTCTGTAGCCTGTAGTGTAGCTATGGTGGATATGTGTTTAGGCTCCTAAGCTACAACATAACCCCAACACACACAACTATAAATCCCCCTTTATGCTGTCAAAAACTGCTCTTATGAGAGACTTGCTTGTAATATCTCAGTGATCTCACGGCTGGTTAATATTACAGATGGTTAACCAATATAATTTAATAACAGAACACAGCCACTACTTGAGTCCAGTCCATTCACTTTAAATAAACAGAGATTTGTTTGAAAGTCAGTGTTAAGTACATGTCCAGACTTACTAAAGGAGAGCTATTTCAGTCCAGCTTCTCTGCGGTTGGGCTGTAATAGGGACCTGGGCGGGCCTTATTAGTGCTAATCAATTCACTAACCTACATTCCTGCTTCAGAAGAAAAAGGACAGACCGACCTCAGGCGAGCCAATCCTGCAAAAACCATCAATGCTGTGCCACATTCCTCTCAGTCTAAAAGGAAAAGTGATGTTTCTTTCCCATTTTCCAGGGGCTCCAGCAGTATTAGGTCTCGGAAAAGGCTGAGCAGAAATGAGGTGACTGTGTGCCGTTTTGGATTCCCTGTCCCATGATCCAAGGACTGAATGGAATCATTCACTCAATCCTTTCAGCTTAGTGATGCTGGCGAAAACAACCATGGATCCAAACCTGCACCATGCGACCAACGTGAAGCATAACAATTTACCAAAATAGACCGAAAGAGGTCAATGGTCCTTCTGATTTTCATTTTCTCCAACCCGTTTCTGTACCCACATAATCAGTTACAGGGAGGTCAGAGGTCAGTGTCACACATTGCATGAAAGCCGCTCAGTGGCCGTACAACAATTCAGTCGCCTTTCTGTCACCACGTGGAATTGAATACTCTAAAACCCTTTTCGTGTCTCATTGATGCAATTTGCTGAGTCATAACTCACTCAAATCTGAACGCACAGGCATGATACACATATTTTTAGATCCAGTGTGACTTACACTTTCTGATGATATCATTATTTCAAATGTCCACCTCAAGTAAACTTTTAACTCCAGAACTTGCCTAAGAATCATGGCGTTTTAATGTTTTCTTCAGTATTAAAGTAACACAATGATAGTTGTGTAAGTGTTTATCCATGGGAACATTGCAAACAGGAATTGCTAATAGCTAATTCGGCATACTTTTAATGGTGCCAATTTGCCAAGAATGTAAACATAAACAAAGCCAAAGTTGTAGCCCAACGCATTATCGGAACCATAGTTACAAAACTTGCACGATAAAGCATGATCATCAGCTAAATCGAAGTAAGACAAAAAAATAATAAGATGAATGAAAAAAACTTTTTCGGGGCCCAGTGGGGCCCAGTGTAAGACTTTAAAAACCTTTGATTTAGAGGTTAGAAGATTAAACCAGAAAGTGCAACAGGTACAAACACAGAAGCTGCATTCTGGATTTCTAAAAAAGATAATACTGACACATTCACTCAAATTTCACAACATGACAGTAACTCAGTACATGTTCAGAAATGGTTCCAGCTTTCTGTTGCTGATAAGGCTCAGTGAATGAAGGCATACATGAGGCAAGAGGAGTCAGCTACTTTTTTGACAGCAGAGGAAGGAAAGTCGGGCTTCTGCAGAGTGCATACCAGGGCTCAGCCCAAATGTCAACACCGCCACTGTTTTCAATTAAGACACTGTACATAGGGAGGAGAGAGGAGAAACATCAAGGAGGAATATGTTTTGGAACAACTGGATGTGGCAAATCTAGTCTGTATTTAAACCGGCTGTGCAGGCAGGAGGAATGGGTGGTACTCTGTAACACACTACAGCGATACTAAAGCAGTGACGGTGACACACTTAGTTATCATAAATAAATAGAAAGCAATCAGGCTGTACAATCCTCTAAATATATTTCAATTAAAGACATAAACAGGAATGTATAATCTCCATCTGGATTTGCATCTAAATGCACATTGTGATAATCATGAAGATTGGCTGATGGCAGCCATACTTTTTGGATAACTAATACAAGAATGACTTGTGCAAAATCTAAAAGAGAAACAGATTAAGAACCAGTTGTGTTCATTTAAATGTATCATGTTGCTGTGGTGCAATCCATTGGTGAAATGCCATCAAATGTTGCATGGTCGTTTGTAGATTTGTGCCCAAGTGCTCTACATTTGAAATAGGCCACACAGAAGAATTTGGCAATTACTGTACAGGAGAATGGTATGGAATCTTGAAAAACAAGGTTGGTTTAATTTTTTATTAGCCCTTTATTAATTAGCAACAGATGACAAACATAAAAGGTGGAGAGAGATGGGGGATGACACGCAGCAAAGTGGAGCAGGTCAGATTTGAACCTGCGCCGCTGTAGGATTCAGCCGACATGGAGCGCACGCTCTTACTGGATGAGCTAGAGGTCGCCCCAGTTGGTTGAAATTTGTGGCAATTTGTGAGTGTTTAGTCATCAAAATTATTTGGAAACTAGTATAGCAAGAAATATTCTTATACTGAAAGAACTGTGTTGAACCAAGGAATCCAGACCATTTCTGCTGGAGTTATTTATGAGCCAAACACAACACTTTTTAAATAGCCAGGTGGTGGCGCTATTCACACTTAATAGTAAGTGCTTGACTCATCAAGGGCCTATCCAACGATAAACTGGATTTTGCAGAAATTTGTCAAGTAGACATATCCTAAAAAATATGAAAATTTGACACGGCGTGAACTACAATATTTAACCATACATTAAGTAAAAAGCAATTATTTTTAAAGTACAAAAAAAATGGAAAGTCATTTTTTGTAGCATACTTTTGTTTGTTTCCTACCGCAGTAATCATCTCAGACCCCAAAGATCCACTTTGTGACCCCTTTCTGGGTCCTGACGCTCAGGTTGGGAACCACTGATCTACAGAAATGTGGACTTGATATATTCACTACATCAAACAGATTTTTGGGAGCATTTGCATTAGTTCAACAAATATATCTATTTCTAAATGAAATAAACAACACCAGGAGAAACAAAGGAACAAACACAACAGAGGATCGAGTGTTGGTGATATGACTCGGATTACTGGGAGAGATCCCCTCAGCAAGTTTAACTAAGACACTGTTTTTGGAAGCTATCTAAACACCATTATGGATTTCTTAACAGCTAGAAAAGAGTTATATGACTGTGTTTCCATGCTGTGCATAAATGTTTGTGGAAAGTCTCCTGTCTGGTTAATGGGGGATTCCAGCCGTAAAAATAAATGTGGGATGACTTGCCTCCTGCTGTGGTTTGTCCAGCAAATCATGGTGAACTATGGTCAACAAAGCCCACACCCTCTAGTCTCAACCAGGGGAAGGTTCATCACTAACCACAGAAACACTTCCGTCCAGTAGAAGAGCTTTTAAACAGTATATCATAGCTTAAAAAAACAAAGATTGGTGAAGTATGTAGGATCTCTCTATTGAGATTAGTGTATTTTATTGTTTGTTTTTTGTGGACAACATAGCATATACAGTATAACATGATGCCATGTGCAGATATTTATTTTTTTTTTAGCAAAAAAGGTTTTAATAAACTAAAAATGATTCCTAACTTGAGGGTCGTAAAACCGAAACAATACGCTGGAAGATGCTAAAACGCTCCGTAGAACTGGGGGGAAACTGCAGTTGGGTGATGATTCTCTGTGGATTTGTTACTACAAGAGTGACACTTTCCACATTACACATGGTCATTTGATCCATTGTGATATACAAAATGATTAACAAAATTAACAAAATAGGGCTGAAATGATTCTTCGAGTAACTCGAATAATTTGAATGCTAAAATCCTCGATGCAAAATTCTTTGCCTCGAAGCTTCGTTTAAACAACTAAAGTAACTAACGTATACCGCTGTGTTTCCGCACGGATGATTATTACGGTCACACAACGGACTGAGGCTGCTGTTGACACATGCCGTGAAGACTGACGGCGCAGTTTACAAAATGAAGGAAGACAGACAAAATAGTGAGGGGCTAAGAGAAAAGGCAGGCGGCGAAAACGACAGAAAGTTTGGGATCATTTTAAGCTGCAAAAAAAATAAATAAAAAAAACTCTGGACAAGGTGTCACGGAGTGGACAAGTTACACAAGGCAACATTAACGTCTGCATGCCGTCTCTCATCCAGCGTTTTACACGACTACAGCATGCTACTCTGCAAATAGCCATTTTTTTGAAAACAAGCTAAGATGAAATCTGTCTGTAAACTTGCTGGCGGAGACAAACCAGCCCCTTTCTGTTAACCAGCGCCTCCTGCAAATGGCTACTTAATATGCACGTGAATGACGTCACCGGACCATGCCGGTGAGGTCTGCATTCTTCATTCTTTCTAAACTTCACTCAGATTAGCCTTCTGAAAAGGTGTCCCCCCAGAACAGTATAGTTGAATAGCCCTGCTGAAAGCTTTGTACAGTCACATGTACCTGGGCTTAGTGAACAGCTCTTTTGTATAAGCAGTGTAAAATCCAAAGGCATGAAGGGGAAGGGGGGCGAAAAAGATTTACATTTAGGCCACCAAAAATGCACTTTGGCCACCTAATTTAGGGGCAGGGTGGCCCATGCGGCCAGTGCTTAAAATATTTGCGTCTATTCCGGTTATTGTATGCAATTTAATCAATAAAATTGTAGCTTTTTCTAAAATTTTATATATTTACTGTTGCTATACTATAAAGCAAAAACATTTCTTATCCAATTACTCGATTTATCGATGGAATAATCGTTAGAATACTCTAACATTACTAAAATAATCGATAGCTGTAGCCCTAAAATGTAATTAGAGCAGCTTTAAAATATCAAACATCCATTGTTGAAAAGGAAAAAAGGCCATTTTTCTTTATAGTCCACACTACACTCAAAGTAAAAAAAGAGCAGACCATAATGCAGTGTAACAAGAGTGGTTGACCCGAGTGGTGTAATCATAACCTTCTGCTGAATGAATGTTCTTTGAAGCGCTTGAATAAAATATGGCTTACAAATATTGCTTGAAGGAAGTGATAATTAACAGGTCTCACAGGTTTCTTGCGGTTTTTCTTGATACGTTACATCATAAAGAGTCATTTCTCTGGCATTTTCCACTTCCCAGAGACAGTGACACGATACAATAATAGCTATTTTTCAAGCAAAGGTCAGATGATTCATTCCTAAAACAGTAACTCATTTATTGCTTCCTTCCTGCCAAACATCACGGGGAGATAACAAAACTCCCAAATGGAATGCTGAAACTTTACATATGCTTAGATAGACAAGAGGAAACAACTGACAGGGATGTCCTGCAGTGTGATGTCATTTCTAAATTTAACCATCTGCCTGAGTGCCTTCACCCTCCCACTGTGTGACGTCAGCACCCTGCGGACCCTGTTGAAACCCTTGACATCTGACCTGCCCGTGACTCACTGGTTTTCCCTCGACCATCTTCCATAAATTAACTTTCTCTGTCGTCCTCCCACACACACCTTCCCTCCGCTGCTCAGGTTCCTGGGAAACACAAGCTTTTTACACTTTTCTGAGCAGAAGAAGCTGGTATGATTTACTGTGTCTTCCAAATGAACTCTACTTGAGGCAAATTAATAGGGCACACTATGATACTAAGAGGGAATAACACACTGGTTTATAGAGGAGCAGTATGGGTAAACACACTTCTAAGTTTGGACTCCTTTCTCAAAACAGTCTAAGCGGTTATCTGAGGAACAGATTTTGCTTTAAGTCTTTCTAAGAGCCTATTGCTGCTTGCACTGTATTCCCAGTGACCTGTCAATCAAACAGTGTGCCCACAAAATGTAAATGTCAGCTTCCTCTAGTGTTTCTGCAGATGAGCTATAAGTGACACATGTACAGTAGTAGTACACTTACTCCAACCTAGGTCTGTCCAACACAAAAGTTAGTTTGCCAACTAACCATGCAGGTTCTCTTTAGCATTGTGGTGTCACAACGCAGTATTCACAGTTAATTACAGAGATGGCTGAAAACGGTCTTCGTGCAGAAACATGGCCAAAAATACAAACACAAATCATGTATTCCGACTGGGGGCAGAAAGCAATATTAACATTCATTTTGACTTGTGTTTATGTTCACTTGACAAATGTCGGTCCAATATTCACTCTCCTTAAAACTTTGTTTTGTTCTCCACCAACTCCTGAAGGAAATATGTGGCTCTAGCAGCAAATGTTCAGCTACACTCACCAGCTAGTTGCTAACTTTGTTGGTTAGCCATTTGTTGTTGGGTAGTTAGTGTACAGCTTTTTCCACTTCAAACTGCTGCCTACTGCGCTGATAAATAGGTTGATGTGAACGCTGGTAGTGAGCCAAAACAGTAGAGTTGTGGGCCATAAAACCAAAACAAAGAGCTGAAAGATGCTAAAACGCTCCTTAGAGCTGAGTGGAACTTCAGAGTCTAGTGATAATTTTCTGTGGGTTCGTCACTACAAGCGATACCTCTAACATTACCCATAGTCATTAAACCCATTGCTAACATATACATTTTAATTAGTGCAGCTTTAAGTCCTTTAAATGACGTGGTTTATATGTATTAAACTGAAACATTCACCTTTATTGTTAAGTACTGGATCTTTTCCTATATGACTGGACTGTTCACTTTGGCTCCACGCACCTGGCAACATTTATTTGTGAGTCAAGAGCACAAACATTTCCACATTGTCACTTTTTGTTTATAATTATGTCCAAGCCCAAAGAATGGGTGTAATTCACAAACTAAAAATATATATATTTTTTTTATTCCTATGTTTACCTCAATGAAAATGTAACATGTTACTGCACCAATGACTTAGTTTGCAGGATAATGGCATTATAAGACTGAAGCTAACCATTTTGTTTTTACTGTGGTCAGCATCAAACTAAGTTTAGGCATTCCCTCAACATGAAGGAATTCCTCAAAGCTATTTCCATGCTGTCACATACCCATACATGTTTATGGTTAGGCCTGGTGTCTCATGCTGCAATACAACATATTCATTATGTGGGGTTTCCTGACCGCACATGCACCAAATATGTACAGTAGAGTACAACAGGGGACCCTGCGTCGGAGGAAGTGAGCGATGTGGTTGCATTTGGCCTGCCTGAGTAGGACGTTACTGACCGTTCATCATATTTTATTGCGGGGGGAGTCCCATTGTGAGCGGGATCATGGGTCAGGGCCATGTTTGTGTTTCCTTCTCTGATGTCTTAACTCCACATCAGATGACTTGATGTGCTGGAGTTGGAAAATTGGTGAGCATCTGTTGAAATGTTCAGTGGAGTGGATGGACTGAGCGGCTTATGAAACACCAGCAGGCCTTGATATCTATTCCACTGGGAGGGTGGAGAAGAGAACGCCAGTCAAGCAACCAATATCTCACTGGACCGACAGTGCTCAGATACGGAGCTTTGAGCTCATTTCCAACAATTCAGCCTCCATTGTTAAGATAAAAGCAACAATGATAGCTAAGGGTAATGTCCCGTCACTCCAAACCAACTGATACATCATCATATTATGTAATATCCCCATCCTACCCATGATCACATTACATTGCTGCAGCTCCTCTTTTCATCCTGTCAGGTCTCTGTTTTAGCTACAAAGTGACTTCTCAACTTCTGTTCCATCTCTGTTGTCAGTCGCACATGCGCAGTAGCTAGGTAAGGATTACATGAGCTAGCTAGCTGTTTCTCCAACTTCGGCCTGTACAAGGCAGGATTAGCCGGGAGACTTCTTCTAAACGAGGGCGCACTTCCAACTTTGCGTGGAATACCTGCAAAACAGGGACCTGTAAGTAGTTCTATACAAATTATTTTGTAGAATATGGTAAATTTGTGTGTGTTGTAGCAGTGTTTTGTCACTGAGAACGAGCTAGCATGCTAGCGCTAGCATGCTAACAGTTAGCCCCCTAGGCCCCTCGTTTCGGCTAGTGACGTAGAAAGCCATGCAGATTTTGAAGCTCACCCGGAGACTTAAGGCAGGACACATTCAGAAACCCGTATCTCACTCAAAACAGCATGAATGTTTTTTTTTTCCAAAGTTTGTATGTGTGTGGAAGCACCAGAGACACAAAATAACACCCCAAATCCCAGAAAAAGTGATTTTTTTTCATAATAATGCACATCACATGTCGGTTTTCCCCCCCCACCCCTAGTAGTCAGTCCTATATTCAGTAGACTACAGGTGTTTCCTCTCTGTTAAATCAGCCACCCAAGAAGTTGGAGAAAGATCCATCGCCAAACCACAAGATCCCAAATCCGCCTCACAACCTGAGAACTGAGGTCAACACTCTTTGCAACTGGGGAAACATCCAATTACGGTCTTCCTCGTTCCTCCTGTGACAGGACTTCCACTACCCGTCCTCCTCGCAACACAGAGCTGCAGAGCACGGGTCGTCTTGTCTGTCCCACTTAACTGGAATGGCATGTGGGCTGTGCAACAGGGACCGAGTGAGTCAGGCCTGGACACTCTCCCTCGTTGAACGCTGCTCCCGGCGGTGCTTTCTTTTCAAGTTTCGCCTCTTCCTGTGTCTCTTTAGCGGCTTGTCAGTCGGATGAAAGGTATTTCCTCTGAATCACCCGCTCTGTTCTCTTTTGTCAACCCAGGACCACGCAGGCCTTAAAGACCTCCGGTACACAATTCTGTTGTCTGCTCCTCCGGCGGCTGGCCAGCCTTAAAACATGCCTTTTTCTATTATTGGACTTTTTTAGATGAAATGCACTTTGCTCGGCATTATTCTTGTAGTATGTTGGCCTAGTTCAGCGACATCATTTCCAGAGGGACCTGTTGCATGGATCAAGTCGTTGTTACAAGCTGTGAGAGACACACATAACCAGAATATTCTGGAGCCTCTCTTCCGTTTTATCTTGTCCCATTTCTGACAGTAAAGTTAAACTAGAGCACGGAGTATTTGCATACAAGTGGCACCGCGACTTTATTAGTAAGGCTGTAATATTCAAACATAGTGACCTTGTTGTTGGGTTGAGACATAGAGGAAGGCCTCATCTATCTCATTGTGGTCTGAACTATGCAAGGACAGCTGCAAGGCAAGAAGACACATTGATCCCACACACATATGGTGAGCAGCTCTCTCTATTCAACTTTGCACTCCTAAAAGGAAAATTCACCTTAATATACTCGTACACGTAATAAATCATGTTCTGATACTTGCTACTTTCCAAGAAATATTTTGTGATGAAGTGTTGCACTTTAGTTTGCCTTTATTTTGCAGCCGCTTTCCATCAACCTGCCTTGTAAACTTCTACTTCAGTTTGCGACTTCCTACATTTTCAAGAAGGCTTGTTGACAGAAAGCAGAGGACGAGGTCGAACTTGTTGCTTTCTGTCCAGATTACAGAGAATATAAACAAAGAGACGGTGGTGCAAGTTCAAGGTAAGTCATAGCTCTTTATCAGAGGAGAGTCTGCTTAACAATTAAAGGATATAGTGTCCAAATATATAACTTACGTATGTCGCTTTATTGGCTTGTGGCCTATATTCTGCTCATGTGGAATTGGTCTATGTCATGATGGATTATTCCCTGTATAATAGTTGAACATCTGTGAAAAATGGCAGCTCAAGACAGATGCCATTTGTCTTTGTTTAGGAGGAACTGATACAGAGATTTGCTGTTTAACGAGATGCTGTTTTTCATCACTGACACTGTATACTGTATGATGCTGTTAGACTACATTCAAATCCAATGGGGGATATTTGTCGTTTAGGAAGGTACTGACTGACAAAGGTTATATACTGTAGTCCTTTGACTGCAAACAATGCTGCAGAAGTCCTGTCCTCACAGGGAAGAGGCAGGGTTCACACACACAGCTGATTCGGACTATACTCGCGGCTAATGTTAGCAAGCCAGCTATGAAAACACAACAAGTAAATAAGACTACTTTACAAAACAACAACTTCTTAACAGGGAGTCTCATTTCTCATCTCACCTCCTCCCCACACCTCCAAGTCAAGGGTAACACATAGCTGCCGGACCAGTCTATTAACTGAACACACAGAGACCAAACTCATCTCAACCTTCCATCAAACTCCTGGTCGAACAGTGAACCCCCAAATAATCAAAGTAACAAAGCATCACTGGGGTTAGTAACTACATTTTACATTGTATATTCATAATGATAGTAAAGGTAGACATCCCTTTAAAAGATATTGATGCAATAACCTATCCCCTTATTAGGCATGTTTCCTTCAGTTGACCTTATTCATCAACGTGTTATCTTTGGGATATATGTAAGGAATGCAGGGCTGTTTAACCTGTTTATGTAGGAGTGAAGTCATACTGTACATAATATTGCCCAAGTGAATCACTCCTTTCCCTTGCCTTCCAGGGACTTTATGGGTCTGAATCTAGCTGTTATTGTCGCCTTTTTTGGGCATTCAAAATGCAAATCCACCTGTCACGCATGCCGATCCAGCGTCTAACTAAGGAATGACAATAATCTGTTGGTTCAGACTTTAGGTCCGAGGCTGAAATAATATGTGACCGGGCATTATCAATGGTTAACAGCAGCTAAGCAGCTGACCCGCTCTGGTCCTGCAGATTAGACCGTACCTCTGATAAAACATGTCTTCAGTGAGTAGGACGTTGAATTTCCGCACATGGTACTGCAACTGTCCTGTTATTCCTAACTGCTGGACGGAAACGTGTTGATGTTCTGTACCTGAATGCACCGCTGAACAAACACTGGCTTATTTATTTGGGTAATAGTGAAAGGACAAAAACATAGTGGATGATGAATTCTTGATGGGAGTCTGAGTCATGGGTGAAGGGTGAATGGAAACCATTCATGATACTTCCTGTGTATTATTCTAGTCTAAAACAATATATCCTGTTTGTTTTATCATTTGTAAAGTAAATCTTGCTTTTTCTAAAGCAAAGAAAAAATAGTCTCATTATGTGGCAAATAAACGACTTCATTTTCTTAATATCAAATGTATGAGAAAAGCAGTCCTCTTTTTCCAACTTTTAATTTTAAAATCAAACTCACTTTTAATACTGAAATTTGAAGCACAAGCTTATCAGTGCCATTCTAATAAAAATAAAGTCTATATCTGGCCGCGCACGTGCTTTAAACTGAGATAACGGTTAATGAAGGCCCATTGAGGGTCAGAGTTCCCCGACCTGATTATTTATGGCTTGCTTATATAACCACGAGTAGCTTCAGCCCTTAACATAGCTCCCTCAGTCTCTGCAGATAAGCCTCTGCAGCGATAACGCAGCTCCACTCAGGTCCATGAACACAGTTAGGAAGGAGAGAAAAGAGGTAATTGGCTAGTCTGACTGAGCGTGCCCTGAGGATAACTTCAGTGAATCCCTTTTAGAATAAAATCGGACTAAGTGAGGCTGCAAGTGCAACCCGCAAGGGGACATAAGCAGCCACAGGTAGCGCTGGCATGTCTTAACTTTAGGCTCAACGTCTTTGATGATAAAATGAAAAATAAAAGAAAATCTGCTTAAACCCCATGACACCAAATGTATAAAAGAAGAAAACTGGAGCCTTCATTTGCCTTCACAGCTATTTTTTCTGACTGTTTAGAGATAAATCCGGCTGCACCCTGTATTCAAAATACTCTACTCTAAGTATTACTAATTAAGGGGGCGTAAGGGGGTGGGCAGGATGACTAAGTGAGATTTTGGGTGAAAAGTGAGAAAAAGGAAAAAGCAGCCAATCTTTTGCATTACTTTGTTTTTAGTTAGAAACATGTTTCAAAATATATTAGAGCTGACAGGTTTACCTGTTAGTTGATCAACAGAAAACTAATTTGATAATCAATTAATCATTTCAGTAACTAATTTTAAAAAAGCCTGCTTCTTAATTCTGAGGAGTCACCATTTTTTTTTTGTATTATGTGATAATAAATCATATACCTTCTTGTTTTGGACTAAAATCAGTATATAATACATATATACTGTATTGTATAGACAGTCTTGTACAGATGTGACTGGTATTGTTGCTATCTATCTATCTATCTATCTGAAGAAAAACTGAGCTTAAGTCAAATTTTAAACACATTCCAAGCTAAACATGTGAAACGGTGTGTTCTACATTTATAATATCAGTTTATTATCAATGTTAAAATATATATCTAAGTTAAGTTTATGTCATTTATATGGCATTATTAAAAATATTATGTTCGTTATACTGCATCATGGGAAAAAGTACAAACCGGTACCAATGGGTAGCTTATGCATTATTTTTTCCAGAATTGTTTTTGAAGTTTGCTGTATATCAAACCATTCTCATTTTGCCATCTAACTCTCACTGTGTAGGAAAATAAGACCAAAGCACGGTCATGTTCAAATATGCATAAACATCTTTTGGCCAATCTTATTATTTTATTTTTCTGCGCCCAGTGTTTATTTTCTTTTTGTCAGTCTGGAAAAAATAAGACGAAGCAGAGTAAAGTTCCAGTATGTCATCGTGTCTGGTGTCTGTGATTCCTAATGGCATCACCGGCCGCTGATTGGCCGCCCCTCCCGCGAGCTGCAGAGGTGGAAAGGGGCGTGCACGCCTCTCCGGCGCGCTATATGTACGGCTGTGCGCCTCTCCGGGATCAGGGAGAAACGCTCAAGCGAGTCGAGAAGCAACAGCCAGAGCAGAGACTTGGACATTACATACCGCCTAACCTACTACTACTACTACTACTACTACTACAGCGGACCCGGCCGGACTCCATACACACTTTATCCCAGCAGCATAGAGGAGTGGAAAAGTTTGGAGAAATGCAGTCAGTGTACCAGCACCTGATCAGCCTGCTGTTTGTCTTCAGCAGCCTGCAGGTTATCCAGCTGACGGAGGGCTGCTCGTGCGCTCTGACGCACCCGCAAGACGCCTTCTGCAACTCCGACATAGGTAAGGGACGGGTTAGAACCATCCGTTTACTGCTGTAAATCAGCGGGGTTTTCATTTTTACCCCGGTACTGCGAGCAGATGTTGAGATAACAGTGCTGCCTGTCACTCGATACGGGAAAGAAGACTGATCTGCCATCAATTTACTGGATGCACGTCATTTGAGGAAAGCATGTTTTCAGCTAAATCTCTCGTTTGAGCATAAGGGAAACTAAATAAGTTGCTATTAAGAGCTAACTACTTTTTTTACTTTCAAATGTTTACACCAGAACTACTTTTGCTTCGTTTTCATAATGCTATTAGTATTATAATGTATTATAGCTGTCCAACTAGTAGTCAAGTGTTGTTTCCACTATGTAATTGATAGTGTAATATTACAAACCTATGTAGTTTATGGTCCGTGAAGGACACCAGTGATGCTTCTTAAAGTGATGGCTGTTACACTAAGTCAAGGGTCCCCTAAAATTTCGACATTTCCTTGCTTTTCATCCCCAAATTGATGAAGTTTTGATTTCATCATATCTTTTCAAGCTACAGACACGCTAGTGTGGGAGAAGAAGTATGGGTGGTGTGAATTAACACCAGTTGATAAAAGGATCCAGTCAGCTTAGATGTTTCAAATCGTGCTTATTTATCTGCACACTCTGGTATTTCTCTGTCAGGCAGCCACCCGGTTGTAACTCCGATATGCCTGGCCTCTGGTGCACAAACAGCGCAGGCCTCTGGTGCACAAACAGAGCAGGGGGGTGGGGGTTTACATAGTTTTTTTTTTTTTTTTACTGCATGGTTATAATTTCTCTGACTCCCCAGAATAATATGAACTTGGGATCTGGCTAAGCCTGAAGCACCAGTTCAACCTGGCCCCTGTTTTTAGATAACACTGGTCAAGACTGGGATTATCTGATCTGCCCTGTAAGGAGATATGACTGTTTTTGGGTTGATAGTTGCAGGCAGTTTAGGGGGTGAAATGTGTCCGATGGGACAGGAGGGCAGCTGATTTGTAGTGGGAAAGGAGACACGTTTCTTTTCACTGACAACCTGTCACTTAAAGCCACATATACGTACTTAAGCAAATAGTCTTTTTCAGTGCAGCTGATATTTTGCTTCAATATCATTTGACCCAAAAATGTGAAACCATCACGAGGCTCTCTTAAACCCTGACACATAATCAAACAATAAACTCTCAGTCTAAGCGTTTCGTGCACACACACACACACACACACACACACACACACACACACACACACACACACACACAGCCATGTGTTTGCAGTGTCGACTAACGCTACAAGGGAAGACACACACACACACACACACACAAACACACACACACACACACAAACACACACACACCTTCTTAATAAGGTGAATGACAAAAATAATTTTTACACTTTGGTTTTATTACAAATTAAACCCCTGAGATATAACATGAATTAGCGAGCTTTGGAGGTGCTGGTAGGTGGAGTTTGTTAACTTTGGACAGAGCCAGGCTAGCGCTTTCCCCTTTTTCAGTCTTTATGCTAAGCTATCGGCTAGTAGCTACAGCTGCAAAGTCAATGTACACCTAAAAATCTGAATCCTTAATAACAACATATATTTGAATTATCATTCCCCCATCACTCTTCCAAAGAGATAAAATGCCTTTCTATATTTAACTGTTGATCCAACAACAAGAAATACTTCACGTTAAAACTTAACGTGCCTTTCAAATTTCATAAGCAGTGTCCTATTTTCTCAATACGCTACATCACTGCACTACAAGACTTTTCCTTTTCCAAAGGCTACTCCAAATGCAGCCAAGAAAATGAGGCTTCTTTGCCCAAATTCAGAGGACACAACCAGTGTAGTTTAGGTAGGCGTAAGTCACTTCTTTTAGTTCTGACGTGGGCAGGAACTCACTATGATGCTTTGGTGAATCCTCTGTAGAGTCTCTGAAGGGAGGAGGTCCAGATTTAGCCTACTAGCCCTCTGAGGGCCCCAACCTTTATAAGAGGAATCCTGTGAAATATCACAGATATTGCACATAAGGACCCAAAATGGTCACTTTGTCTCTTGGTCTTTGGTAAACCCCGTTTTCCAGGCCTGTGGCAGCCAAGTGACCCGGTTGGAGCAAGCAAAAATGGCGCTTCCAAAAACGCATGCAATGCCTTTCACAGTCCTTCAGATAGCTCATGGTGTTGGCACCCCGCTGAGATTTGCCAGTGTAGAATCTGGGACTGACTTCAATGGGCGCAGTGATCATTGCGAGCCCCACAAATCCCATTTCCAAGGTCCTGGCTTAGCTCGAGGTGTGCTTTGAATGCTTGCAGCCACTCTTACACCTCGGTCCTCGCAGGGAAACCCTTCTGAAACACCGGATTGGATTTCCTGGACTTCCATAATTGGAATTAACAAAGTCCAGACATTTGAGATTTGTGTAGGAAGCCTGAATGGTTTGAAGTGATCCAGCTTTTATTATCATCTTTCCACACATGACTTAAAATACAGGTTACATGTCCAGGCTAATGTTAAAGCAAGTCAAAGTAAAATGATCTTCCAATACTGGTTCATTCTTTAATTTAACGTCTATTTCTATTACCCTAAGATAACACCTGCACCTCTGCTTGTGTCCCCCAAGCCCAGTTAAAACACGGAGACGTGTAAAACAAAAAGGTACAGGATTGAAATGCTAATGCGGCGAAGGAGAAACCCTGTAATTCTCACCGTCGACATCAAAGGCGAAAGTCCTGAATCATCCCAATTTAAGACCCGTAGTTGAGTTCAAAGCTCTCGTAATCACCATAATCACCCGCAGGCACTCCACTGGATGAATCGCAATGAAGTTAAAGGGTTGGCAATTGGGTTACTAGAGTCGGTCTCTTTATTTGACAAGTGTAATTTGAAATATTTGAGAGTTTTTAGGGGTCCTGCTTTCCCTTTATTTTGATAGTAGTATGTTAGAGACCTGGGGTGCATTTGAGTTCATTTTCATAGCTACCATTTCAGATACGATTACGCTTATCTCTGTTCTGATCGGGTAAAGAGGCACCCTGTCAGTTTTACATGCGAACATACCTGGGCACCAGGTAATGACCAGGCTGCTTTCTTGTGCAGAGACCCAGTTGGCTGCTATTAGGCAGCTGGGTTTAAAGCTGCCCATTCACAAGGGGAAATGAGCAGCGCTTGTTTCCCCAAAGCAAGCAAGATTAGAGGCCCTAAGGTCAACTTTGACCCTGAGATTTGATGTCGCTCTGTAAGGACTCTAGTTCCCAAGCGCTCGGGATGACAGAGCAAACCTTTACATGCTTGCACCCCGAACCAGGTCAGTCGCTGAGGATTAGCGTGATATGTGTTTATGCTCGGTTTGGGATTGAGGATCAGGCCATTGAAAGAAACGGATCCCGCCCTGCTGTGGGTACTTTGTGCAGCATAGAGCAGCTTTGTGCAGCATAGCAGGTTTAGAGTGATGTATTGCCTGGGGCTTTGTGACGGCGCTCCCCTGGTACCACTACACTCACCTCCTTCTACTAATGAGTAGCGTTTAGTTAAATCACTGTCAGCCGCACCCCCCCACCCTCCTTAACTACAGGTCAACAGGTGACAGATGATAATCTGAGGGAAACCAGGACTCCCGTTATGAGATGCATTATGTAAGCTTGGATCAGATATCTGTAGTTTTCCCAAAAGTGAGCTAAAATATGATGTGATGTCAAAGGTTCTGGATTCCGTACAAGCCTGGGATGTTCGTCCTATGAGCCAGGCGTATCAAATGTCCAAGTCCATCCCTGCCTTCTCTGATGACCACACAGCCGCTCAAGGGGTCCACCGTTTTAAACAGGAGGCTAGCAAGGGGGGCAATGGACCCAATCAGCCCAGCACACAGCTCAGTTCACCTTCAGTTGTACTTGCTGTAAATGGAGCATTGAGTACTTTGACATTGCAACAATTTATTTGTCACCAGAATGTCACCTTTTATCTATGGTGGCCTCTAACTGTCAAAAGGAGTGAAGTCACACTTTCACGAATGAGAGCATTAACCTAGATAATCCAAGCTACTATCAAACTACTATTAAATTACAAACAGGAATTTACAGTTAGGTAATCATCTGACCGACAAGTCTAAAAAGAAAAGGTGAGAGGCCGCCAGCGAGAAAGTGACACGGCAAGAATAGAGAGATAGGAAAAGCAGGCATTAGCAGGTAGCAAGCATGCCCAGATACTGTAACACCAGGCCAACTGACAAGGCTTCAGGTGTTGGCTGTGACTCGCTTTTCCAGTGCACCTAAAGACACTCACTAATTTGGAGACAGGCCTTTGTTTTGAAGGAATTCATTTTAAATGCTTTGTCAAAGCATACTAAAGACACCAGTTTTAGTTTAGACAGCTAGCGATTATGAGTTCAGATGGCATCACATTTAAATTTAAATGGATTAAAGATTCCCAAAAACCAAACAGAAGCATTTGTCACCTTGTTGAAAACTGGTCCTAATCAGGTATCGGAGGTAGTGATAAAAACTCCTACTTCATAGGCTGCCTTTGCACTTTGCCAACCACTATGTAAACGTTGCAGGCTTTATGCTCCAGCGTTTTAGCAGATTCAGTTTCAGTGTTTATTTTTGAGCGTGGTAGTGTGTCGTCTTGAGAATTCCTCTTCCTCCCACTCGCCTCTTCAAACTTGGACCACTTTCTGCATACTAAAATCACCGTCACCCGCCCCGTGCCTCGCTTTACCACACACACACACACACACACACACACACACGTATTCTTGTCATGCCTGCAGTTTGCCACATTGTACGTAGGCTGAAATAAATGTTTAACTACATTTCATGCTCACCTCAAGATTTAGCATTCAAGCTTGTGTAATCCCCTGCTTTAGGCAAGAGATACTGAGTGAAAAAATGGATTCACTTCTTTTTTTGTTGTTTCTTTTGTGTCAGACCGTGGTTACCTCTCTTATCACGAAAAGCCTCCCACTCTTGAACATGTATCCTCTGCAGAAGATGAATACTTGTGCGTCACATCACTGGCCTGTAATTCCTCATGTTTAGCAAACTAAGAGGGGGAGAGACTCCGATAGATATTTCAACTCCGATAGATATTTCAACTCCGATAGATATTTCAACTCTACTATATTAACTACTGGGTTATTAACTGTTATATTTATTACACAAATAGAAGAAAGTATTCAAATTTAAATTCAGAGTACCTGAATAAGTTTGGCCAAAAAGGGTTGCAAATATAGGTACTTCAGCTGCCATAATCACCATATTAACCACCACTAGTTGTGTAAATTAGGTAATTAATCAGTATGATTAATGTACAGATGTTGCTTTGTCATAAGACTTCTTAAACTGGTGTATTACTAATGTGAAGCATCAAACAGTTACAGCACTACATAACAAATCCGTGTTTTTGCATGAATATGTAAATGAATGCAGAAAGATGCCGCATTTGATCAGATAGTCACCTCTGTCGGGAAACAGTGGCGTCAGTCGGAGTTCAATAAAAGTTGAAGTGACTATATATCCTTGTGAGGTACTGTATACAGACATATGCACATGTACATGCAGTTAAAGCACAAGTGGTACGTAAAAAGAAGAGTTTAGAAGGCAGAAACTACACAGCATGTCAATAGTTTCCAGTTTAACCAAAGTGATGTGAGATCACATTATGAAAGTGGGTTAAATAAACACTCGTAACGTAGACTTATAGATGTGAGCAGGCAGCCGTGTGGTCATACGTAAATATAACCGCTGAATTGAAAAGAGGTCAAGGGGTCACTGCATAGGAATGACACAAATCCTCTGTCTCTGGGGCAGCTGAGGCCCTTCACACATTCCTCTGGGTGATGGCACCATCACTGGCCAATTAGTGGCTGCCGTCCAACAAGAGGGGACCTATCTGGATGTACTTTGGTAAAATCAGCTGACCTGTGGCCCTTCAAAGACGAAAGCTCGTTTCTCTTGAGGGTTGCTTTTGAGTTCAGGGCAGAGGAGGAAACTAGGTTTTGGGGTGACACTTGGAAAAATAACGGCAGCAGTGTATTTAACAGAGGCAAAAGTATCTTGTTATATCTGCACATTCCTCTGTAATTGTGCCCTGCTTCCTCTGTAATTGCAGCGGCAAACGTCTGTCAAACTGCATTTGGGTGCATTTAGCAGAGGTCCGTCAGGCAATGGCGCTCTTGGTTCATATTAGAAGAGTTGACAGACTAATGGATCAAATGTTCTGCAGCAAGTTATTGTGGAAGGTCAGAAAGCGGAGGGCAGGCAGCGGGGATTGGTACATTAAAACCAAGAGCTCTGAAATGACATTTGTTTGCCTTGGTTGTGTGCTTTCTTGTGAAGCGGTCAGTGAAAGTCAGTGAGTCATAACACAATGCAGACAGGTGAAAAACAATCACCTTTATGCTCTGCTGAACAGCGTTGCCTCACATGCAATTTGAAAGATATTTCCATTTTGCAGCTTTGTAGTGCTGCACGGTTAATGGATGGTTGATATTCTAAAGCACCGTTGACCCTCGAGTACATTTTAGAGTTGACGTTCTGTTCACTTGCGGTGCTTTTACGGCCTCCCGCAAGTACAACAATAGGATTATTAGCCACGCTAGCGGCGTAGCTCCACTGATGGAGGTCGGTTGGTCCGTCCACCACTTTGGTCCACAGTGAAATGTCTTAACAATTACTGGATGGATTGCCATGAAATCCAGGTCCCCAGAGGCTAAATCCCGATGACTTTGGTGATCCTCTGACTTTTTATCTAGTGCTACCACTGTTTTTTTTGCCCAATATAGCAAGAACTATTCGATTGATTGCCATTCAAATTTCATACACACATCCGTGGTCTCCAGAGGATGAATTGTAATAACTTTGGTGATCTTCTGACTTTTCAGCCACTATCAGGCCAAAATTTCACCTTGTCCAATCCTAGCTGTATTTAGTGCTAATTAGCTAATGTTTGCAACACCCTAAACTAAGATGGTGACCATCGTAAACATTACCTGCTTAGCATCAACATGTTGGCATTGGCATTGCGTGCTCATGTTAGCATTTAGCACAAAGCACCCAAGTACAGCCTCACAGAGCCCTGAAACCTCATCTGACATGTTTTTCCTTTTGGCAAAGACAACTTTAAAAGAACTAACTGCTTTTATATTTCGCACTTTCATTCATGATCAGAAGCATTTCTCTAACACACAAAATTTAGCCAAAATGAACCAAATAAAGAACACTACGTTTCTATTGGTAAGCTCCTGGATGGCCACAGTCCTTTTGATTTGTTCAAACTGGTTCAAAATAAGTTTTTGAGGTTGTTCAAACAAACGCTTGGTTCAAACTGGGGTCTTCATGTCCAAAATAAATTTGTGGTCACCACTTTTGGGTGGCCGTGCTGTAACTGCTTCCTGTTGGAGTTCTATTTTTATGCCCATTTAAAATTTGCCTGGAAGTAGGACAGCAAGACAAACGGAGACCAAACAGAACATGCCACATGCCTCATTTCATTCTCCAGTAAAAGAATGAAAGGCTCATCATTTTCTTTCCATTCTGGGGAATGTGAGCCCCTGAAGAATGTGTTAAGGAAATTCCACCGGGAGAAGATAACAAACATGGCCAGTGTTAGTTGTGTCTGCAGCCGGTCGGCTGTGGGCAGCAGGTGAACTTCACAGATGATTGACTGCTTATGCAGGGCCCACAGCCCTGGCCTTTCACAAGAAGCCTCCACACCAACATGAGCGAAAGCAAACAAATCAAAGTGCCCCCTGAACATTTTCACCTCGCAGACGTTTACATGAGGGTCCTGCACACAGATAAGATCTTTTTCAAGCCCTGATCCCAATATAGAAGGAAACAGAGGAGACACATACTGCACTTTTTTTTCCCCTTCTGTTTTTAATCCAGCAAAAATCTGATTGGAGTCACGTTTTGCCAATTATGATGTGAATAATACAACTGCAAAATCAAAACCAAGTTTCCTGTGATTACTGCAAGTTCCATGTGAGCAGTCATCCAAAAACTCTTAAACACCAGCAGTGAGAATGAAGCCTTGACACATGGACAAGGCGTCCTTTTCCTCTAATTTCTGTATCAAACTCAAAAGTCCCTGTAGTGTTCTTTTCTCATTGGTCTTCCTTTGCAAACAGCAGCAATGCAGAAAATCGGATAAACGGATTAACTGTGGTCCCAACCGGTCCTGAAATGGTCTTTATAATGGGTTTGCAAATGCCTCCTACTGGCCTAGGCTGAGTGTTATTTGATAGATTGGATAGGATAGCTCCTAGTTATATGTTAGAGGAATGCAACGGTTTGCCCGGATCATTTAATTCATTGTCCATCTTCTCTCTTCACAGTGATTCGGGCTAAAGTCGTGGGCAAGAAGCTCCTGAGAGATGGACCTTTCGGAACGATGCGCTACACAGTCAAGCAAATGAAGGTGAGCGTGTCAATCCTCTGCTGAAAGTGCTGATGAGCGAGACACTGAAACTCTTTCAGCTTAAAAGGAATAGTAGAACATTTTGGCAAACACACCCCCTTTCTCGCAGAGAATTACATGAGAAGATTGATACCGGTTTCATGTCACTGAGCTAAACATGAAGCTAGAGCCGGTAGGGTTAGCCTAGCATGGTTAGCCTAGCTAATTGTAAAGACTGTTTAAAACCGCTAGACTGGCTTTGTTCAAAGTTAGAAAAATCCTACCGTCACCTCTAACGCTCATCAATTGACACATTATTTAAACAAGATATGACTTAATTCATGGACAACATCTGGCTAGCTGTCCCCCCCCTCAGTCTTTTGGATAAGCTTAAACTAAGCTAAGCATTTGATTAATAAACAAACACAATTTGTAGTCAGTACATTTCTGTCTGTGTCAAATGGGTTTATTTGTTTTATTATGGACAGAGCCAAGCTAGCGGTTTCCCTCTGCTTCAAGTCTATAAGCTAAGCTAAACACCCCCTGGCTCTAGCTCCGTACTTAGATATGAGAGTGGTTTCAATCTTCTCGTCTAAACACTTGGCAAGAAAGCTCATAAACGTTGAACTATTCCTTTTGCTGTAATGTCGGTAAGCGAGAAATTGAAGAAATTAACATGCTTGTCTATATACTGTAGCAGAATGCTTAAGTTGGACACACTGGAATAATTGGCTTAAATTGCAATTTCCTTCGCTGACTTTGTTTTGGTTGTTATTATTGCCCCTTATTTAAGATATATATATATATATATATATATATATATATATATATATATATATATATATATATATATATATATATATATATATATATATATATATATATATATATATATATATATATATATATATATATATATATATATATATATATATATATTTGTGTGTGTGTGTGCAGGAACTCTATAGTTACAAGACTGTCTCTCTGCCCCCTCAGCCGCTGTATGATAGCTTAAAAGCAGTTTGGGATACTTAGCATGAAAGCCCGCTTTTCACTTCCTCTATATTCTTACATAACACTGCATATTTTTGACAGATGCTGACATCGGCCTGCTGCTCAGACAGGGGCCAGGCCGGAGGATTAGTGGGCTTACAGGCATTACAGCTCAACCAAACTCCTCGCTCCGAGTGTAAACATTTCAACAGAGTCATGCACTGCATCAGTACAATCCCAGTTTGTACAAAAGCATTAAGTGGCCTCTTGTTATTGAAGCACACCAATAACCACTGTAAGAATTAGCCTCAGGAATTAAATGTGGCCTTTGCACTTCCTGGGTTATTTATTTATATTACAGTCTGCTGGTTTACACACTGCAAACAGTGGTTTTCCTTGTGGGCTATAATATAATGCAATTCCTTCCAAATTTCAAAAAATATTATGAGACAGATGCCTTTGGCATTCCCAAACTGCCAGAGTTTCATTCTTAAGCAACAGTTTGTTCTGCTTTTCTGGGAGCGACGCATCTAAACAGGGATTTCCTGTTGTTCCCAGACAAATAAATTACACTGAAGAAAACAGTACTCAGGGCAAACACTCACTGTTGGCTCTGCATACCCAGGATTAATAAAAGGAGCTGATGTCCACAGTTTAGCAATGCCCTTGCCAAAACGGCATCAAAGTTGAAGCACATTACACAACGTAATCATGTTATCTATTATTTAGTTAAGGGCAGAGCTTATTACTCCATCTCTCGAGAGCCATTCCTTAAGGAATGTCATCTGATAAAGCCAGCGTACTCTTTTCATTCCTGATTATTTATGTGAAGAGAGTCAAGGGTGTGGGGTACAACATTGCACTTTTTATTCAGGTTTAAACTCCAATTTTGTTTTTTCGTGTCTTGCAGATGTACAAAGGATTCGACAAAGTCCAGCACGTGCAGCACATTTACACGGACGCTTCAGAGAGTTTGTGTGGTGTGAAGTTTGACATCAACAAGTACCAGTACCTGATCACAGGTAAGCTCACTGGCTGACATTGTTCTTTTTTTAGTCCATGATCAACGTTGGCAGGAAACGCAACAAAAGATGCTATCAAGCTCCATTATGGGAAGTGTAGGTTTTTGGAGCTTGACCCACACTGGGGACTAAAAGTCTGAATATCTCAGCATCTGCTGCTTTGATTTTGACTATTCTTTTTCTCATCTGTCTTTCGCAAGACACCCAACGATATGGAACGATACAAAATATTGCCCCTTTAATTAAGCTTGAGGGAATTATGTCCCTACCACGGCTGATTTTGAAAAGTCAAACTGCCTAGTTACATTTCTGTGGTAAAATATTCTAAACCCAAGATTCACTCTTCTTCGACCGTATCCCTTGAGCTTTTTAAGACAAAACTAAATTGGTTTTAACTGTTGAGATGCTAAATACTTTTCAGACAGGTAACTGTTGTTGTTCCTTCTCAGAGTGTTTGCCTGCACTATTACGAGTTTGTTTGGCCTGGCGTACTCCCTCCCCCCCCTTAAGGACTTCTTCATTTGTCCTGTGACACAACCTTCCCCACTATTTATACCCTACTATTTGCCACTGTGCAAGCCGGCAAATCGGGGCCCTTTAAAAATAAAAAAAATAAATAAATAAAAATGTTCCACTTACTTCCCTCGACTTCGTATATAACTGTCGCTAAGTCCTGACCTGTAAATACTGTAACTGCACCCCACAGTGCAAGTGAACGAGCCGGCGTTGCCAGGCAGCGACGGCTATGTTTACCCAGTCCGGCTGCGAGTGACATCACTGACGTCTTTCGCTGCTCTCAAGGCGTCTATAATAAGTCTCTGCATATGAACAAGGCTGCATTACGGGCAATTTAAAGGCACCAGGGCCTGTGAGACGAGCTGCTTGGCTCTTCTTTGATCGAGCCCCGAGTGCACTGGACCTGATTAGTATTTAAGAAGCATGTCACACACTCAACACCATGTAATAAGCCTGCGAGTGACTCCAGTAATCCCAGTGCGGCGATGCAGGCAGAGCGGGAAGTTTCAGGGGGGTCGAAGAAGCACATATTTGAGAGCTGTCAAATTCCCGCGTGGTGACAACACGGTGAAGGAGACATACGGTGACAAATCGTGATGCCCCTGAGTCCTCGCAGGCCGCCGCGGTGCACCTGTCTCAGGAGTCGGTAAGCCACAAACGGCCTGGCGCTAAATTTAGACGTCTGCTGACCTTTTGATATTCAGAAATAGGGGTGTTGGTTTAATATGGGCTTACTGTGTGAGATTGTCTTACCATAGATAAACAAGTTGGATTGCTTAAGTGGTAAGTTTATATTATCCTATGTTACATGCGGAGGATTATGAAATTAGACAAATAGCAAAATGACATACCAGCAATATGATGCAACATCTGATTAAGTAACTGTCAATGAGGCTAAGATTAGTAAAGTTATTGGTTTTCTTAAAGCAAAAACTTCGGAAAACACGGAATCTCCAGAAAACCAGAAATCTGGATGATGCTATCATCTATGCTGTGTTGGCAATGTCGATCGGTTAACCACTTTTTTCCAAACTGAAATATCTCTATAACAACTATTGGATGAATTGGCATGAAATCTACGCCTGTGTCTGCAAAAGAGAGAAGTAAGAGTCCTATCCGCGCTACCTGATAGTCAGGTGTTGACACGTGAATCAAATTTTAAGAATGAAATCTCAACCCTCGCTGAAACAGCAGAAAGCGGTTTTCAAGTAGTACTTCTAGAGCATATACTGTAGATTCAACTTGTGACTCAGCATGTCAACCAATACCCTGCATTCTTTCCTTCCTCAGGTCGAGTGTACGATGGCAAGGTCTACACGGGGCTGTGCAACTTCAACGAGCGGTGGGAGCGCCTCTCATTGGCCCAGAAGAAAGGCATCAACCATCGCTACCAGCTGGGCTGCAACTGCAGGGTGAGTGGAAACCAGCAACCTCCGCCCGGCAAGGACAAGAAAGATGAGGGAAGAGGAGGCGGGAGGAGGAGGAACAAGAGAAGGAGGAGCTAGAGCTTACTGCGCCTCCATTTTACAACTAAAACTAAACTTAAAACTGCTGCAACGGGTTGACCCCTTCTATAAAGTCCACTAGAGAGTGCTTATTAATGATTACAGGAGGAAGGAAATACTTCTAACAGAAGGAATTTGAAGGGTCAGAGCAATTCAGGCTCTTCAATGCTACTGTGTCACTTCTATTGCTAAAACCATTTACTCATACTTAAAACAACCCTCACGGTTACATTGCTGTTGTTATTGAGACTGAATTATGAGCGTACTTTCCACTTGTTATACATCATGGACGTTCAGCAGAAACCGAAATAGAGAGAAAACAAGTTTTACTACTATCACAGGGAGTTATTAAATAGTCTTCATGCCCAGTTTTTATGCGACTCAAACATGTAGTCCGCCGCTGTGCAGCTGCTGACCCGCCTCGTAAACGTCCTACTGTTACAGCAGTGTCCCGGACATCTGCTAACACTATCGGCCCCTATCAGTATAAGTGGATTAGCAAAGAGACCTATTTTGTTCCCAGTGCAGGCCAGTGCCTGTAAACTGTGTTCAGTGTGTACATGGCAGCAGCCCAGAAAGCATCCAGAGAAGGCCAACGATCAACTGAGACTTCAGTCTGAGAGTCAGTAAGCACAGGCAGGCGTAAACATCATCACATCAACTCATTAAACGCACTCCGCCGGCCTCCGCATTCCTCCACAAATGATGATTTACTGCACTGGAAAGCAGGAAGCATGGCGAACCGGTTTGAGAATTATCACATCTATAAAACCACTCAAACGAGGAAGTTATGGCGAACATCTCTGAACCGTTGGTGACACGCTCTCCAGGCTTGAATGACAGCCAAAATGGGAAGTGTGCCTTCTAACTTGCTGGCTCATTCATATCCAGATAAGTGCAGCTCCATGCAGCTGATGACTCCCGTTTTGCTGTCATTAAACACAGCATTTCCGTTCATCACCTCTCTGAGTAGTCATGTGAATCTTCCTGTCAATTCACGCTGTATATTCATCCGTGAAGCTGCTTTTTTGTGCGAACACCTGGAGGTGTGATAGCACGAAAGACGCTCAGTAAAAACTAACTGAATCATTACAAAACAACAAAAACATCACTGCTTCAGGAAGACGGCTGACATTCATTTAACATTCCACAGCACAAAGCATACAAATGCCAGGGTACACTTAACTGGTTTTGTACTTAGTTATTTTAAAAAGCTGCCTTTTCACGCCTCATCTAATAATGTGCTGCAGTAAATGACTGAAAGCTGAAAAGCAGTAGAGAAATGATGCAATTCCATGTTCTAGATGTTTCACCAAGCGCATGTTCATGCTTTTATATTCAAACCAAATCATGTACTCACTTCTTTTCTAACACACTTATTTCTCTTCTACAATTGTGAGATTTGGTTCATATGTTAATGGATCATTAAGCTAGTTCTACTGTGGCCTTTGCACAAACTTCTAGACTGTAGACTCACTGTTGAAGTTGCATGCTACTAATTATGGTTAGCTTTAACAAGAAAATAAGCTCAATACAGAATGTCTTTAAGCAACATAAAAGGAATCACTTTGGAAACTATACTATCACTTTCATGGCAAGATTCAGGTGAATAGAGCCAGGGGACCGTTAGCTTACGTAGCCTTGGCCTGTAAGCAGGGGGAAAACAGCTAGCTTGGCTTTATCCAGCTTTTAGAAAGACACCTGCCAGATCACTAATTAATGCATCATCAGCTAATTAATTAAACAAACAAGATGCAACTTGTTAATAATAAGTGATTTAGAGGTGCTAAACTTGGGAAAGACCCCCCTGTCTCTTCATGTTTCCAATCTTAATGCTAGCTAAGCTAATTGACTGCTGGCTCTAGCTTGATATTTAGTGTACAAAGATGAGAGTGGTGTCAATCTTCTTATTTAACTCTCGCTAAGAAAACAAATAAACCAATTTCCGAAAGTGCCAAACTATTCTTTTGAAGGTTAACCTAGCTTTAGATTTGAATTTATGAAGGTATGTAAGTCATATTAGAGAACATACCAAGAAAAGAGAAAAAATAGAGCAAAGTAAGGATGGGGTTGACTTTAAAAATATATTAGGGTATATTGTTCACATAATAAGCAGGTATGACTATTTTAGTAAAAACCAGTGAGTCGGGCTCCTGGGTAGCTCACCTGGTAGAGCAGGCGCCCATTTATAGAGGTTTACTCCTTGACGCAGCAGGTGTGACACTGCCCTGCGGCCCTTTGCTGCATGTCATTCCCCCCCTCTTTCTCCCCTTTCAGTTGTCCTGTATAAATAAAGGCCTAAAAATGCCCCAAAAAATCTAAAAAAAATACAGTGAGTCTACACTAGTTGTTGCTAGTATCCAGTTTTGTTTCCTGCTTCATGGCTACATCTTTAGTTTCGCTTCTGTCTCTGTAGATTAAGCCCTGCCACTACCTGCCATGCTTCGTGACCTCAAAGAACGAGTGCCTATGGACGGACATGCTGTCCCACTTCGGCTATCCCGGCTACCAGTCCCGGCACTACGCCTGCATCCAGCAGAAGGAGGGCTACTGCAGCTGGTACCGGGGCATGGCCGCACGCGACAAAACCACCATCAACGCCACCGACCCCTGAACCCCAAACGCACCCTGCCCCAAATCCACTGCCGCCTCCCTGACTGCGTCCTATCCCGATATCTTCTAGAGTATTACAGGACTCTTTAAGCTCACTGGCCAGGGTGTCAGCCTCTTTAAAAGGGGCAAAAAAAGGAGAAAAGAACAAATCCATTACAGTGCCTGTTTCGTAGCACTTCTGATTGAAAACAATACCTTTTTTTTTGTTGTGCAGATCGCCCTGTTTAACTTTAATTTCCGCAAATCAAATTCCTTGCACCAAACCTTCTCTTCAGGGTCCAGTGGTTAAAAGACAGATATTTATAAGGCCAATAAGAAGTGGAAGACCTTGATAAACCTCTATTGGATATTCAGATTTCTTTTTTTAACCGAACTGACCTCTAAACAATTAAAAGTATTTAATTGGTGTTAATTAGTGACCTGCAGTTAGCCTACTGCTAACCTAGTATTATGGTCATTTTGTGCATTGAGGCAGTTTCTTCTGAAAAGCAAGGACTGAAGGTCAGATGAATTTCAATCAATGAAAAACGAACAGCCAATGATCTCTATGTACATTTAGATGTTAGATTGCTACACTTGCTAGCATTACAACATAACAAACTTCTGCAGTTCTACACATCAACAATACAGATGGAGTGCCAATGTGAGGTTTGACCTCGCATAAGTTAATATCCCTTATATTTTTTTGGAAAATGGTATTGTTTTACAGTGAAGTATACATAGATTATCTTCACAGTTTTTACTGTAACGTGTCTTTATGGATAGTAGTATCTCTGCTTACCTGAATGTTTGCAATGTAACTCATTTTGCAGTTATATCACAAACGACGTCCTTTCTGTTGAGCACTGTTGAATATCAGAGAAGAGCTAGAAATCTCTGTGTTACAGTGCTAACGCAGGGACGAGCTCACTTCTTGCAGAGATGGTGATATTTTATTTTTTGCTGTATATAACATAAGCTACAGAAATGAACTATCAACTCAGCTGAAACCTCTGTAATACATTTATTTATGTTTATTGGATGACACAGTAACTATGTGGTATTATCTGCAAAAAAAAAGAAGAACAAAATATATAATAACAGTACATTGCGACAACCATCAAATCCTGTGCAACCTTCCAGAATGAAGGACCAGCATTTCCAGTGGTATGGTACTTGTGGTACTTCTGTTTGTTAGTTTGATCATAGTTCCCCTGACTGGTACTCTACATCAATCCAATGAAAGACAAGTATAAGCAGAGGTTTCAGACATTGAGATATTTTTTAAGTGTATATTCAATCTTTTTGTATTTAACTATTTCAAATGGACATTATATATATATATATATATATATATATATATATATATATATATATGAAAGTAACAATATTGTCACTAAATTCATTTTTCATCACCTGTTCCTATCTAGGGTTTTTTCTTATTTTCTTTCCCAGTGCCATACCTTCAGTCCATTCCATGAACAGACACAGATTTGTTTCAAAGGGAGTAACATCCCCTTCATCACTGACACTGAGAAAATATTAGATCGCTAATGCACTGTGGCTTTGACCAAGTTGGTTGTTTTCAAAAGAGTAGTTTGACATTTTGGGAAATATGCTTATTTGCTTTCTTGCTTGGAGCTAGATGAGCGTTTTTCCTTTACATGGTACCTGCTCGACTCAACTCGAGTCTACTCTCCTTTTTTTGGTTTTCCATTATGAAAAAAAGTCCCTGGTACCTGCTAACAGGTATTGTTTTTAGTATCGCCTCCGTCGAGGTTCCAAGCGAGCTGAGGCGATACCAAAAGGTGACGTGAAAACCTGCAGACTACTGATTGGCCGGAGAAAATCGTCACTAATCACTGCATCATCAATGCTAGCGACAGATGGGTGTGTCCTGAACAAACCTGCCATTTTTAAATAGTTTAGTCAAAAACAACACACCTTCGACGTTCTGTGTGCGTTTGTCGCGATTAGGTCACGGCAGTTTCCTGCGGCGTCGCTATGACGACCAGCCACGCTCGCCTCAGGCATGAGGCGGTACTAAATCTGCAATGGAAAATGGAGGACGGGGCACCGCGTTCGAGTAGAGTAGAGTAGAGCTGGTACTAGCAGTGGGTAAGCGCCATTACAGTCCATATGCTATGCTAAGCTAACTATCTTGTGGATGTAGCTTTATATTTAAGGGACACACATGAGAAGGATAAAGAAATGTGCGTCCATCAGCAAGAAAGTGAATATGCTTATTTCCCAAAATGTCAATCTTTTTTTTCTTCTCTTATTCATTCATCTCCATTCCAAAATAACAAACGTGCCGTTTTCTTCATGTGAAAACAGCATTCAAACCACCTCGGGACACTAAAGCTAAAGTATGATCAAATCAGAGGAGGAAGACAGGGATGGTTTATATCTACTCAACAAAAGGCCAATATTTGCCTAATAAATGTAAATGTAAATTACAATAAAAGTATTTGATTTAAGTAGTGTTAGTCTACCATGTTTAATTTTGCATCATCTTCGTAGCCTTCAGCCTGTCGGCTTCCTCTTGATAATACATCTTTGGCTCTAGTATGCGACATACAGTCATGATTAGGTATCATTTAGTTTTTAAGAGGTTACAAAAACGTTAATATTTAATGACATTCGAGGGAAAATACTTTATGTAAAGCAAACAAATCTACGGCAGTAGAGATTTATTTTGTACAAAACGTGTCCTTTATGTCTTTATAAGTGTGGACGAGGCTCTATCACCAGCTGTGGCGTTTCTGTCTCACTATTTCTGTGGTTCATGTTTGTGTAAATATACTGTCTGCTTAACACAGAAACACTTGGTCAAGTTTGATCCTTTAAAAAAAAAAAAGAAAAAAGAAGAAAAAAAAAATCCAATCAAGGAAGCTGTGTATAGTCTGTGTGTAAACCCGGATTCCTGAAGTGTGTGTATGTGTGTGTGTGTTTGTGGGAGGGTGGGGTCCCTTGTAGGGGTTATAGAAATGTTTGACTTAATTTCTGTGTTTTATATTTTTATAATAAAGATTTAATGAAAAACGGGCCACAGGACGTCTATGGTGATTTTTTTTTTTTTTTTTGTCTGAGTGTGTGTGTCTGTTCTCTGTATTGTGTTAATAAAGAATAATGTCTACGAGGCACTCACCATCTGCATGTGGTTGGGATAGAAGGTTTGTTCATTCAGGGGGAATTTCTCAGGGCCGAGGGAATGGTAGAGCTTAATCATCTGAGAAAACTGCAAGCAGAAAATAAACAAGACAGTCAGACGTCATTATTTAAGCAGGGAGGATGGGGGAGGCTAGATGGAATTTACACCTGTATACAATATAAACCAGTAGTACAGTCAGACACAACTCTGAACACCGGTCGCCCTGAAAAGGAAAAATCTATTTTCAGATCATGTTATTTTCCTTTTTTGGTGGACTGACTTCCTCTTACCTGCCTTACCTACTCCAGTTAATGGTTTTGAACTTGTTGCATCCAGCTGTGGGTTATTATAGGTTGACATTGTAGCTAGGGCTGGGTATCGTTTGAAAAAAATTTGAATACCAGCAGTGTTTCCCACACATAGACTATTGTGTGGCGGTGCGCCTGACTGTCAACACCGGCCGCCGCACATTGCGTTTAGTTATTAATTTTTTTATTTATTTTTTAAACGCTATTTCAAACGTTATTCTGCATTTCCTTTCCCTGCTCTCCTCCGTCTCTCTGTCACTTGTGTCTCGCACACACACACACACACACACACACACACACACACACACACACACACACACACACACACAGCCCCTCCCACCGTGCGGTGTTTGGTGTTCTCCTTCCAGGCGGCGCGGCAATGTTTAAGGCAGGTTTAAGGTTTTAGGTGAGGGTAACCTGCCTGTAAGACAATGTTGGAGGCTTAAAAAAACCATCAATCCCACTGTGCACACAACTGTCCGTCTCCATCAAGGAGAGAAGACGGCTGGCGAAATTCACAAGTTCACGAAAGGTTGGTATCTATCTCGTGAACACCTTTACACAATCACACGTTCACAATCACCGACCCGACTCTTAGCAAACAAGCGATTGTGCCTGCTTTAGAAAGTTAACTAGTCGCAAGTTTGCGGTAAAATGCAGTTGGGTTGTCGAGGTCAAAACACTAGCTATATAGCAGCCATGAATCAAATAAACGTATTATAAATAATGTTATGTCATTTTTTACTCTTACACTGAATGTTTGCTTCTTCAATCCAGATGAGTATTGAAAAGTATTTTCCGCGACTGAAAAAGGCCCGTGTTGAGGATGAGGACCAGCCTGAACCGGAGGTATCAGTCTGAAACCGAGCTCAACAGTCCGACCAGTGTATTTATTTAGGTTATTAATTTGTTTACAATATTTTCAGGCTTCAACCAGTGAAAGACAGGGTCAGGGAGAGAAAGAGATAGATTCGTTAGGCATTAAAGTAGGAAAGGAGGACAGCATCCAACAGTGTGTCCTCAGTTTTTGATACTTGATTGTTACGAAAATAAGTTACACCCCCGCACACACAAATTGCTTTGTAATCTGTGGGAAACACCGACCAGTACCAATACCAGTACCCCTAAAGTGATACCGACACCAATAGAGTACTTCATTTGAAATATCCTTCTGCATTTTATGTTGTTTTCTTTGTTTTTTTTTACATTTTGGTGGCATCTCGGCACGCTGAACTGCCAATTCCGACAATTACACTAGGCTTGACTTCACCACACAAATACAAAATGGATTGGTTATAGGTTGTATTGGGTCAATCACAAGTCGCATTAAAACCATAACCATACAAAAAAATGTTTTTCTTTTCTAGATCTGTGTACAAAAAAGGATGGAATGCAGTTATTGTTTGACTAGACACGTTTTGATATTACTTGGTCCTGGGTTATACCCAGCCCTATTGTAATTGTAGCTACATTGTATTTAGGGAAGTTTTCTCCTACTATGGGTGCAGATATGTTTATCTACCTGTTTTATAACCGGTGTTTTCCCGGTTTGTGATTGCAGAATGTCTGGGCATAATGGCAGCTCTAAAAAGAAGCCCTTACTCTGATTCTGAGCCACTGACAACCAAAGCGCTTGATGGTGTTTTAAGACCCCAACGTCGACTTCAAGGCAGCGCTGCGACCGTCGACTTCAAGGCACCTAACCATTGCCTAATCTTAGTGCCTTCCAGGGAGCGCTGCCTGGAAGACGACATTGGGGGCATAAAACACCAATCAAACCTGACATTTACTTTTGATGTTTTAGATCCAACAGCAGGGTCGCATGTCCCATCAATTCCTACATTATTTCAGCCTATACATTTTGTCCTTGCACACCTTAAATATAAGGAATACAATAAAATAAATGCATTTAACATTTAGTGTATTGAATTGTATTCATTGTTTATTCTGCCTATTCTAAAGATATGCTGTAAATCAAAAGAGCTCCTTCAGATTTTATTATAAACAAATGTTGATATAATAAATATAAAACTTTGGGAGCGTCACAATAAAATAAAAAAAACGTAAGGTATGCTTTGTAAAAAAAATAAAATTTAAAAAAGTAACTAAGTAAATAAGTAAGAGCTGTAAGTATGTGGTAAATGAGCTACAACATGGAGAAGTGCATTCTTATACCACGTTATGGAAGTATGTGTGTTGTCGTGGAACATATTTGCTCCTTTAAGCTTATACTTCCGTGGAAAGACTACAATTATGAACTCATGCAGACCTAAGCATTCACATCGTTTTCACTGCAGTCTTGCATCTTGTCTTCTCAGAGTACAGAGTGAGTAATAATGTGTGATGGCTGTGGAGGCCCATTGCTCCACGGACTCCAGAGACAGGTGTTACAGCTCCCTGTAATGGCCCAAATAAATCAGCCGGGGTGGCCGCCGAGGGAGGGACTCACGACACCTTTGTGTGGGTTAAAGTAGAACAAAGAGAGCAGTTAAAGATTGCTTACCACCCAAGGTTTGCTGCAGAAGTTGTAGATGGAGAAGAGAGAGTTGCTGCTCGGGACGCCGCCGAAATGCAAGCCGATCACAAGGTTCCTGAAATCGTCACCGGGGATCATGCTGTAGGCGTGCTGGCGAATCAGGACGAAGTCTGGCTTGAAGGACCTGCAACAAGAGGGACATGGAAAACCCTCAGAAAGTGGAGTTCAGCATGGTTTGGGTTAACAATTTGCAATGTTCTGGGAGAGTGTAAACTGACTTTTAAGGTCTTCTATGGTAAAACTTAAAAAAAATTAAGAATTCAATAGCACTAAAGATTAATTTTTAGACATGCTAGCAACGTTGATTTTAGAATGGCAATGTCTGTCTGTCGGTTCACCACTTTTGTCCAGGCCGTCTTCAAGACATTGCCATGGAATTTGGCACACACATTCATTTCCTTTTCGAAGTGGATTGTAATAACTTGAGGTGCTGTCCTTGACTTTTCATCTAGTGAAATCTTTCAATTGAAATTTCAATTTGTCCATTGATTTATCATCAAATATCTACAAAACTAATTCCCATGACCCTCAACCATTTGTTAGTGCTAATTAACAAATATTAGCATTCTAAAATTGCAAAAATAAAATCGTGAACATGGGAATCTCCTTTCTGTTCATAACTCTGGCCTGACTGTGCTCAGGTCCTACATCTCCAGCATGTTGGCTCCACCCGAACCGACAGCTCTGTTAGCACATTAACACACTGTATCTGGGCCTTGTGTTTACAGTCGAGGGCTCCATTATTCAGCAAGTTTGTCGGGCTGAAGGGGTGAGGAAATGCTCCTCTGTGCACCTAATCTTTTTGGACCATCTATCCAATTAACACAGCTTAATCCTTCCTTTGCAAACTGTTCTGGGAGCAGGGCCAAGCGACCCATCAGGCACCTGGAGGCCTCATTTAAAGCAGCCCACATTTCACATTAACACAGGAAATGTACTTTGACTGCAGTCATATTTTACCTATTAATGTTTTCAGATTTCCTTTAGGTACTGCACAACTGTGCATTTTTCAGATTCCTGTCATGAATTGCACTTTTAAGTAAAAAAAAAAAAGGTCATGCAAGCAAGTGTTGTCTTACAGTAACATGCTCTTATTTTGATTCTTACTGGTTTGATTGGTGAAGTGTCTGTAATGTGGAGAGCTGTTAAAAGATATTATGCAACCATTTGATTGCATTATTATACTTTAGATTTCTACATTATAAATCTATTTTCCCAAACTGTAAAACGTATCTGAATCATG
Source organism: Perca fluviatilis (assembly GCF_010015445.1). NCBI lineage: Eukaryota > Metazoa > Chordata > Actinopteri > Perciformes > Percidae > Perca > Perca fluviatilis. Next base: position 19,977,956 of record NC_053134.1, on the reverse strand, counting down.
CAGCATAGGTGATAAATGTAAATGTACAGTACGTAGTGTACATGTAAATGTACATACATGTGTTTTGCCTTACAGGATTATGGCTTTGCATACAAATTTCAGACAGGACTACACATAAACAGATTTGTATTGTATATGCCAATTCAGTACTACACATTTACAGTACATGTTTCCATGCATAGAGAAAATAAAGTATGAAGTCTTTATGAAAGAGCTCATAATCAATTGAGACAATTGTGTTTTCATATGAAAATAATAGAACTCATGCATTTTACATGCTCAAATATTGGATTTTTAAATATGTTTTTTAAGTGAGAACATAATTCATGGATGTGTTAAGTCAAAATCCAGTCATTTAACAGAAAGGGCACTTTGAAAGAATTGTTAAAATTACAAATAAAATTGCACAATTAATGCTGCTTTCATTAATTTTTTTAGTTCGTTGCCACCTTCGTCTGCCATTTGGTGCTGAGCAGGTAGTGCATAGTGGGCTTATCTGTGAGTTTTCCACTGAAATCAGCTGGAAACTACAGCTGGAAACTAGGTTGATGAGAGCGGTGAGAGTGAACCCAAACTGTTAAACCAAAACAATGAGCTGAAAGATGCCAAAACATTCTGTAAAGCTGAGAGGAATGTCAGAGTTGGCTAAAACCCTGTGTAAGTAGATTTTTTGTCACCCCAAGTGACACATTACACTAAATCATTTGATTCACTGTGAATGTAAAAAATATTGGTAAGTGCAGCTTTAATAAGGCAAATTAAAGCAAAATGTTTTACACAGGTGAACACTCAGACATGTGACCTACAGCTTCACAAAGCTCTCGCTAGATTACTTTGGTTAAATTGCAGACACCTGCACATCACAAATGCACAATAAACATTAGTGTGCACATATGCACAGGCATACACACATAGGAAGTAAAGGGCTGCAGGTTGGAGGGTGAAATTACAGCCAGGCCTTCAAACAGGCACTGGGTCCTCAAGTGTTGCTTATGTTAGACGGCACAGACAGGACTGGCAGGATGACTGAGGAGTGATCTGGTCTCGGCGACAGAGCGACTACAGCTGTTCCTCCCTGCTGCTGCACTCAGCCACAGTGGCAACGGACCAAAGGCTCTGCTATTTATACTGGATGAAGCTGTTTATTGAGGCTCCAGAACCAAACCAGACTCAACAATTCATGTGAAACACAAATTCTTGTTAAGTACATCGGCTGGTTTGGGTAACGTGCTGTTTCTAGCAAACACCCAAAGTCAAGAGAGAACAACATTGCGCTTACGAGCGTGCAGTTCACCGCTGTATAAGCCAGGACCTTGACTCAAAATACCCCTGTACGATCAGCCCTAAACAAAATGTCGTGATTCATCCAAGAGGAGCAATCCACTTTCCAATCAGAAAACCTTCCAATCCAGATCAGCTGATTGGTTGAATGCAGATATGGAGGCAAGTAGGGCTGCAACTATTATTTCATTTTCGATTAATCTTCCAATTATTTTTCTTGATTAATTGATTCATCATCAAAAGAAAAATGCCCATCACAACTTCCAAGAGTCTAAGGTGATGTCTTTAAATTGTTAACATTAGTTAAGGGGACTTCTTACCCCTTTTTATCTATTAATGTTTACTACTACAAGCTGTACTGTCGAACAGCACAGCAAAACGGTTTTCTCTGCGCGATGCTAAGCCCATGCATGCATATAAGCAGATAGACGACACCTTTGTGCTACCTCATTACCACAGAAAGGCCAGATGAAGAAAGACATTCAGCTCGGTGGGATGGCTTTCACCGGGCTATGGTTAATGGAGCCAGTGCCCTATAGCAGCAGAACATAACTGAGGTTTGTCCCATTAACTCTGTTTTTCTGTCTCTTCACTCGGACTCGTTTTGCCGAATCAGGGCTCCCTGCTGGTCGTGGATTACACTAAAGCGGCACATTTATGCTTTACGGTCCAAATCACTCTGGCCCCACAGTCATCACTATGCTCACGATATGCTAATGCGCCCTTTGAATGGGTTATCGGTGGTGCAATAAAGGCTGATGCATGCACTGATAGGGGGATAGCAGGGTTATAGATAAGGACATGAAGAAGGAATGGATCCATGTGGTATCATAAGCCCACTCATAACTCTTCGACAGTACATTGAGCAAGATACATGTAGGTACAGACATGCTGGGAAAAATATCCATCCTAACGAGTCATTGTTAAAGTTAAGTCAAAACAACCTGTGAAAAGAATAACATCATATAAATCAAAGTTTAACCCAAGTGTCTTAATACTAGTGAATCTGATTTATGTGATGTTGATATGGTCACTTATTTCTAGACATGAAATATGCTTCAACTGGTGTTTCACACTACTGACTGATTTTTGACTTGTTAAAAAGATTTTAATTCATATTGAAAGTGACTCTGCACACCTGTGCTGGCTGTATGTGTGAGTCATGGGCTGTTTATAGGGAACTGTAGCATGCCTCAAAACATCAAAATACTTAAAGCTGCTACAATCCATATTTTCATATTAACAAAGGATCTAATGACTATGTGAAAGTGGTCGCTCGTAGTGATGAGCCCAAAGAGAATTATCACCAGACTTTGCAGTTTCCCTCAGCTTTACAGCAGGTTTTAGCATCCTTCAGCTCATTCTTTTGGTTTTTACGGTCCTGCAACTTTAATTTTGCGGTTGAACCTAACAGCTCTCACCAGCGTTATTTTCAGATGCATTAGCCTATTGCTTTCTGTAAAAAAGCTCTGATAAACCAACTGTGTGCTACCTGCCCAGCATCAAATGGTAGACCAACACAGTTTAGCAGCTAAAGAGCCAGATGTTTCCCTCAGGGGTTGGTGGAGATAAAACAGAGCTAAAAGGAGAGCGAGTGTATAAGTGACCAGATAAGGACATCAAGTGAATGCTAATGATGCACCCTATCAACTTTATAATCTGACAAAATGTCAGTGTCTTTTGTTAACAGTTTCTTTCCACTGCCCCAATGGCCAAAACAATTCATTAAAATTAGGGCTGCCAATCGATTACATTTTTTTTTAAATTGTGATTAATCGCATGAGTGTCCTAACTAACTTAGTTAAAAGTTAACTCACGATTAATCGCAAATTAATCACACATTTATCTGTTCTAAATGTACTTTAAAAAGGGATTTTTTTCAAGGTTTAGGGTTAACCCTAACCCTCAAGTGGTATTTGAGACTCAACTCAGTCTCAGTTCAGAAGTTCAATATATTTGAATATATTTAAAAGACGCTAAGAATATTTTAAAAGTCACTAAATCTAGAGAGAAAGTCACCAAGTTGGCAACACTGTCCACAACGTTACTACTGCAGCTTCCTGAGTTCCCTAACAACAAATCAGAGAACGTCCGTGTTTAAATGCTCAAAGCACCAATTCACGTGTTTAAAGCCAGATAGAAGTTTACCCCTCTCTATATCTGTCTGGTTATGGATACGCTGCAAGCCTAACAGTTGCACAAGACCATTCTACAATAAACTGTACAACAGTGCCAACAGGATGTTTTCATCAGCATTCCTAGAACAGAAAACAATTCAAACCCAAGACAATATGCTGCCATTTTGTTCCCTAGATCCATTTATCATACAGAATCTCTGACCTTCTAATAGGCTCCACAGGGATGTCTGAATTGCGGGGACCATTTGTCTTTATACCGGCTCTGTGCCTGGCTAGAAGGCTGGTAAGGGCCTTATCTTCCTCCCATCAGTCTGTCTCCCAATGATAAGGATAATCGAGGTAGAACTTGGCGGGAATGCCACAAATGTACTCGGTATGTACTGTTTGATCAGCGCAGCCCTTGTACACAATGGTGCATTGTGCCAAACTGGCTCTCCGTCATCGGAGGGAAATGCACCTTAGAAAGAAAACTCTGTGCTTTCCTGTTACAAGGACAGACACTATAGTAAAAAACGCTACATAATGCAACAAAAAATGTTATGCAGGCTTAAAAACAAAAAAACTAAAAGCTTAACATTTTGGGAAATGGCTCATTTGCTCTTTTCTAGGAGATGAGTTAAGTATGGAGCTGTAGCTGGGTGGTGAAAAGCTACAGTAGCTCAGCATAAAGACTGGAAGCAGGGGGAAACAGCTAGCCTAGCTCTCTCAAACATTTCAAAAACTTGCCTAGGGATACCTCTAAAGCTCACATATTAACACCTATCTCGTTTGTTTAATATGTATACAAATAGTAGTGTAAATTTGACTATTTGTGGTTTGATGGGGAATTGCATGCTGTAAGTATTTCTTGGCTTAACTGAGTTCGCTCCACAGAATTATGCCACATCAAATATAGACTACAATTACAGGCAACCAAGTGGGAAAACGGTCAAGTCAGGCTCCAACTTGTTCCCAGTTGGAAATATATTGTTGTACATGTTCTTGGTTGTTAGGAAACCACTCCAAATATGTAGAAACACAGAAGTTGCTTGTTTATGCTATTGAAATTATGTGACTACAAGGCTAGCAAGTTGGAGAAACCATCTTGGAATCATTTGCGCACGTCCCCTAAGTCGGAATAACGTTAGGCGTCCTTGTTCTTCTGCCAACAATGCCTGAATGCAGCATCTCCCTCCCCCATCCCTCTAAAACCACTAAATGTCACTTTAAAATTTGTGTACACATTAAAGAAACAAGATAGAATGTGTTAGCAACTTAGCTTAGCTTCCAGTGCTAAGCGAAGCTAATCTACAGACATGAGAAGGGTATCAATCTTCTTTTCTCACTCTCGGAAAGAAAGCAGATAAGCCCATTTCCCAAACTGTCGAACTATTATAAAGTGTTATTATGGTGAGGGTTCTTTAAGAGATGACAGTTTGTAAAGTATTTCAATGGTCTGAAAAACATCTATAGCATAACATCAGCAAATTGCCACAGAGACTGGAGGTAGTAAATTTAGTTTATCTTTCAACGGAGCTCTCACTTAGTTCTCTCTGTTGCAACTTTGTCTTTAAGGCCAACAAAGCTGCAGTATTATATAACATTTTTGCCTTGTGCAATATATTATAAGATCTGCTGCAAATCCAAAGCAATTCAATTGATCATTCACATATGAGAAGGATTGCCTTTTGGCAGCAGTGTAGCAGAGCACTTTTATTTGCATGTAAGAAGATGTTTAGTCCCGTCAAACATTATACAAAGACATTACCTTCGGGGTTTATTATCATTCTTCCTTTGGCTCTCTGCTAATGAAAACTTTGTATGCTTTTGTTAAATGATAAACATCATCAATCAGAAACCACTGTAGAGTTTCCAAAACTCCCCTCTGTCCACTTAATTCAATTTTGTGTAAATCAACATTTTTGTTTATTTTAATTGGTAGACTGAGAGCCACTTGGCTGACGGCAGGGAACAAATTGTAATGTTGGAGCAAAGTCTGATCAAAAGGTGGACAGAGTGAGTTTTGGAAAAGCAGAATAAAAGAAATAAAGTTTTAAAAATAATATGGAAATGCAAACAGATAAAGCAGTACCATTATGTTGATCCGGTACATTACATTTTGGAAAGTTCTTTTCTCTTTGACGGCTATGAAGTTTTACTAAAACAAAAAAATCAGACAGTTCTTTGACTGCGTTTTTATCTGGGACTGTGGGCAAAGAACTCTCCATCCTTCGTGTGCACAGTGACTCCCTGGAGCCTAGCATCATGTTGTGGTCCCCTGGCCTGGATCTAGGACTCCCTGTGGTTGTGGCTGTGGCTCCAGAGCGAGCTGGCAGTGGCTCAGATCCTGGGCGGTGGCCTGGTCAGGGCTGCCAAAATCTCTGGATCGCCTCCAGATGCAATCGCACCCCAGGGTTCATCTCTACATCACGCTGAACGCAGCAAAGGCCACGTGGAAAAAAGGACGCGCACCAACAACAAACTCCTCTAAAATCCAAACAGGAGAGGGTGTAGCTTAGGCACACCTACTCGCAATAACAATTAGAGAATGTTTAGTTGCTTAACGGTGATTGTGTTAAGGATTATGAGAGGAGTCCCACGGGAGGCACAAGGAATGAGGAGAGGAGCTGCAAGAGCGATAGAGCATCAAATGACCTCTGGCAGAAAGGGAAATGAGTGTTGTTAGGAGTTCGAGGGAATTAGTGGGGCCATTTGTATTCATGGCTATATTACAAAAGCAGGGATGGTGGAGTGGGCCTCTGTATGCTTTCATTACAGTCACAGTGCTCCTAAAGGAAACCACCCTCAGGCCTCCTAAAGCCATGTCTGAGCTCAGCGTGTCTGTGAGCGGGATTTATTTGCTCGGTAACAAGATGAACCTGTCGGAGGTATTAGGTGTTGAGGCTGCTCCAGGCAGACAGCTCCTTCACTGATTAAAATGGGCTTTCAAAGGGGAGGGTGGGGGGGGGGCAAGGGAAGAGGGGGGTTAAGGCTTGTTTGTATGTGTGTGCATGTGTGTGTGAATCGTCTCTGTGTGGTCTAAGCACCAAATCGTCACCTGAGGGTAACCAAAGGAGCAGAATCTTAGTATGTGCTCTGTGGGGATTGGAAAGGAAAGGAGGGGTGGCCCCGTCTGGCTGAGACCGGTAGCTTTCAGGACAGAAAATTAAATAGGAGGAGGACAACAACAACAACAACAACAAAAAATCAGACAGGGATCTGCTAATGTAATCTGCCTGAATCCCTCCCTCTACCTATGGGGCAGAGAATTGCGAGGAATGTGATGCGGCTATGGCAAAGGTCGGGAACCACACACACGGAGGGAAACGTCTGTCTGAACACGTAACTCAGCGTATCGTTGAAACAAATTCAGAGAACTATCTCAAATCCAGTCAAGAAAATGTTAACTTTACTGCTACGAGCAACCGCAGCCGCAACGTCCGTGTCAACTGAAAATCAGAGGGACAGAGACAATCACTAGCTACAGACTGATTACTGCAATAAAAAAACAATATAAGCCCCTTCTTCGGACATCATATCAGCAAATATGAACACGTCAGGCTGAATGAATGGAGTCAAACAAAATGGCAGTTCAGTCTGGTCATCAGGCCACGTGTAAACTGACTGGTGTAGGTCACTGTCAGGCTACATATAGTTTTACTCCTTATGAGCAAAATTAGCTGTCATGCAGTCCAAATGCTGTGTATTAGGCTTAAATTAAGCTTGTTTCATTGAAATTCATTGTAGGTATACGGTGTAGGTATCCGTGCCCTCACAGGTGCAATAATGTGAGCAGCAAGTGTTAATTAGGCCCTAAGAGCCATACATCTCCAATAATCCATATTTTAGCCATCTATCTGACGCTACCACCCAGAACTACTTCCAGTGAGTTCAACATTAAAACGAGCTCAATAAACTCCACAATCACCGGCAGTTAATGCACCACTCCCCGAAATTAGTCACCACTAATTAATCAACTAGTTTTACGAACCAGGAGAGACACGTTGCTTATCATACTTTGGCTGCTGTGATCCGTCTTTCAGCCAGACCAGTGTTCCCACTTGGAGCAGAGCAGCTCGCTGGAGGTTTTGGCAGCGGCGAGCGCAGAAAGGGCTGACTACAGCAGTGCAGCAGTGAACAACACGCCATAACTACTGTACCTTGTGGCGCGTCGCTGTGCTGTACTGTAGGCTGTGCAGTGCGTGCCACGTTGCACATACAATAGCGGTAGCAAAGTTACATGCCACTTTTTATTTTATGCCCTGGAACCAGCAGTCAGGCTCTGTTGCACCTTTTTATTTAGTTGTTTTGGCTCATCGGTTCATCACAAGATGCATACGACTTTGCACAGTGTGTGCACAAAGCCAGACATTAGTATGCACATGCTTTTAAGTAGATTTATTTAAAGCTCTGCATTTGCATGGTTCTTTTATTTATATTGTTCTTATATACATCTCAATCATTGTGAAACTGGGCACAAGCCTTGTTTCCTCTCCCGCAGTTGGCCATTAAATGGAAGTAGACACACCATTAATAATCAGTTATATCATATTCTAATATTTCTGTCTTTAGACCTGTGAATAAAATACAAAACAACAAAGAGGAAGCGTAATTTCACTTATTGTGTCACACGGTGAGGTCCTTCAACAGTGTCATGGCAACCGTGGTATTCCCATTAATTCATCACAAGAACGCGTATGTGTTATTGGCAGTGATATCTCTACTAGATCATCAAAGATTAAGGAAGGTACTCAATGATTTAGTTCATAACACTTGCATTGAAACAGACTTTACAAAGCTCTTCACTATAAAGGATATAATGAAAAGAACATAAAGCAACATAAAACGATGCCTCCTATCTATGTAAAGAGAAATTGAGGTACGTAGACTCGCACAAAATCATGCACACTCATTCACTCTCCGTGTTTTTCCATTGTGACTTTACCATATAAGACTGAGCTCCCTCTAGGAGACCATGAGTACACACATTCTGACTGTATACATGTTTTTGTTGCCTCTCTCTCTCTCTACATTCACACGATCCGATTACAGAGAAATCATTAGATGCACTGTAATCAGTATGCATGTTTATACCAGGAGTAAAGACGGATAAAATGTGTTTTTATCACTGCTTCTAATCAGAACCAACAGTGTACAAATCATAAACAAAGTAAACAATAACATGGTTCACACACAATTACCTGTTTTCCTAGTTTATCCTATTCTTAAACGTCCCATATCATGCTCATTTTCAGGTTCATACTTGTATTTTGGGTTCCTACTAGAACATGTTTACATTCTTTAATGTTCAAAAAACACATTATTTTTCACATACTGTCTGTCTGAATATACCTGTATTCACCCTCTGTCTGAAATGCTCCGTTTTGACACCTCTTTAAGCCCCCCTGGTCGGCCTTTCCAAGTCTTCCACATCTGCGCTCTTGGAGTCTCTGCACCGCCTGGGAATGACTAACGGCACTGTAGCGGCACTTTCTACCTATATATAGTATAGTTATACCATAGACATCACAGCCGTACAGAAGTCTTGAGGGCTTGTTTAAAGGCACAGTTTCTGAATACGAGCTGTGTGAATTTCTCTGTGGCTTGAGCGTTTTGATACTTTCACAGTATTTATATAGCACCTTGACCTGCTTTATAATGCAAAAAGACATGGAAATATCACTTTAATTTTTATACAATATGGGTCCTTTAAATGACAATGTGAGATCATTTGTCTCCATTCCACTGGGTATCTTTAACCATACAGTAGAACGTCACTGTACAAACATCCCTGAAACCACAGAACTGTGAGAAAGTGTGCTGCTCCATGGAGCCTGCCGAGGAGATGTGATCAGAGAGCATGCCTGTGGTCAGAGGTCAGAGCCCTGAGAACGCAGCAGCCAGAGGACACGTGGAAAAGCAGGAACCTGCTTTAGACATACAGTACAGTAAGCGCGTGGGTATGCGTGTGAGCAGCACTCCTCTAATCACACGCGCACACACACACGCACACAGAAAAATGTAAATCAGACAAAGGGCATTTAGTTTGAGCTTGGGAAACTAGTGTTTTGTCTGTCTTGTGTCTATTACAACATTATTCTGGCTGAGAATGAAACACATATCACAGAAATAATGAGCTTTCATTGGCTATAATCTATCACAGATTTGAATCAGTTCACACTCTGGGGTCTTAAACTGGTCTTTTATCCAGAGAAACGTTCAGTGTCCCACTCGATACACTTCTAAAAATGGCCTTCGAACCACTTTATTTAAATGCTTTATTAGCCATCAACCAATCAGATTGCTAGCTGAAAACAACTATTATTCGATTTAGTCAATTTCAGTCATAAATAACAAGCTAAACCACAACAGTTTAGCAGTGAATATCAGTGTTTGTGAACAAGGCAACAGTCAAACCATCTGCAGCCAATTTGGCTTCTCCATCATTACCAAAAAATACTTAACCCATAACCTCTGTGTCCATTCTGACAACAGGTTGCATTGTAACATCAGCCGTATTACAGCACCCGCTCTGTGATTACTCTCGCTTGATTTCACACTGCACTGCATGGTGAGGCCATTTCCGGGACACATGCTACTTTCAACACCGATAAAGAAGTTATTTTGCAAAACTGTGTGGAGTCGAAGCCAAAACACAGATTAGCTGATTATTCCCCAAGAAGGCTGGAATGAAGACTGGTGGGCTGACACTGGATGGCATGCACTCAGTTAGCTGATCTAACGGACCAATCAGGATGCAGAAGCCTGAAGAATAAAAAGCAGGAGAGTTTCGGTGTGTATGATCACCCTCGTAGCCAAATGGCAAGCTGAAAAAAGGTGTCACTTCAGGTGTAAGTGGATAAATATGTAGAAGTAAACTATGTTCCCAATTCACTGCTAGTTGCAGCAGAAATATTGATCTGTGTACTAGGGATGGGCATGATTACTCGACGATCGATAATTGTTTTATCGATTAAACTAATGCTGGTTGTGTAGTGTGAGTCTTGAAACAATGAAATTAATTTCACAGTGTGGCAGCAATTAAACATTTTACCACCTGGGGTCAATATTTAGTTAGTTAGTTAGTTAGTTACCTGGCTGCGAGTTTCCATTTTGATTTCAAAAGTAATCATGAAGAGGACACGGCAAAGTGTGGCGTGGGACCATTTTGATTTAAAAAAAACAACAACTTCTTAGTTCACTGCAAACACTGAGATGCCGTGTATAAGTACAACACGGCCACGACTCAAATGATGTAGCCTACCACTAAACAAAGTGTATCCGACCCTGGTTAATGTCGGTGGCGGCCGCGGTGCATCCTGCTCTCAGTCTCAACCTAGCATAAACTCGGCGTTAGCACGGAGGAGCTGCGATGCACAACGAGCAGAGAAAATTACCCAAGGGATCTGCAAGTTCATTGAGATGGATATTGGAACCAGCATATCACATTCCGTCACGACGTACCATCACCAGACTGGTAGAAACTCACCACGAAGAACGGAATAAGGTTCCTCGGGCTGGCCAAGTTAGCGCGGAGGTAGACGACCTGTGCATCCCGGCAACGCGGGTGTTTTGGGCGGCTGGACTGACGGTCACCAGGTAGCGGTCGCGTCTGAACCCCAGATCATGTCAACATGCTTATCTTTCTCAACACACATCGGTAGACTGGTGCAGAAGTTGTATGTGAGTTAGCCTACTGGTTATTTTGTTATTAGGCTTTGTCCGTGCCTTGGATAGTTTTAAGTTACATTTTGACAAAACCTGTCAGATCTAGTATTATTATGTTTTTCGTTAAGTTATTATTTAATATGATTCTTTTTATTTATTATTTTGGAACAAACGAGGGTCTGTGTTTAAAGTGCCCATATTATGAAAAAATCACTTTTTCTGGGATTTGGGGTGTTCTTTTGTGTCTCTGGTGCTTCCACACACATACAAACTTTGAAAAAAATCCATCCATGCTGTTTTGAGTGAGATACGGTTTCTGAACGTGTCCTGCTTTCAGTCTCCTGGTGAGCTGTTCAAAATCGGCCTTGGACTGTGACGTCACAGTCCAAAATGAGCTGGCTAACCACAACCGTTAGCTCGTTAGCATGCTAACGCTAATGCTAACGCTAGCATGCTACGTCGTTCTCAATAGCAAAGCACTGCTACAACACACACAAGTTCACCATAATCTACAAAAGAACTACTTACATGTGTGCCCTCATTTAGAAGTCTCCCAGCTAATCCTGCCTTGTAACTGACCAAAGCTGGAGAAACAGGCTCTCTTTTACTGTCTCTAGAGTTAGCTAGCTGACATGCTCTACATCTGAGCTACTGAGCATGTGCGAGTGCAATCAAAGATAGTACAGAAGAAGAAGATGAAAAGAGGTCTCACTCTGTAGCTAAAACAGAAACCAGGTGAAAAGAGCATCTGCAGCAGTGAGAGAGAGCTGTGCAGTACAACAAAAATATGGTGTTTTTTGAAAATTAAACCATGTAAACCTATTCTGGTACAACCTTAAAATACAGTTATGAATAGTGATGCACCGAAATGAAAATTCTTGGCCGAAACCGAAAACCGAAAAAAGAGGAAACCAAGACCGAAAACCGAAACCGAAACACCGAAAGAAATTAAGCCAATTATTAGTACCATTGCATTTATGGCTATGACTGTGTACTAACTTTACTAAAATCAAGGCATTGCAATTGTATAAATTAATATTAAAGTTTAATTAAAAAAATATCTAGCAGAAATATGGCTACAATCTGATAGTCACATACAGTATACAGTAGCCTAAGAACAGAATAGCTTACCTATTGTTATTATTATTATTATTATTATTATTAATTGAGGCACTTTCTTGCAGGATTTCACTGAACATATCAGACAACGAGGGTGCATGCCCCTCATCTGGTGCAGCGAGACAAGTCTTTTTTTCTGCGCTCTGATCTCCTGCGCTGGGCGCTGCTCCGTGCGCGCTCCGTCTCCACGCGGGTTCTCTGCATCCATCGCGGCCTGGATCATTTCTCGTGCGCCCTGCTTTATTTCCGCATCCAAGTAATGGTCTTTATAACACGGATCAAGTACAGTCGCGATGAAGTGCAGAGGATCCGAACAGATCTCACTGAAACGTGTGCTGACAGACTCTGAGAGCACTTTTCATTGTTTTCACTCCGTGGTCCGTCTCAACCTCTTTGCTTAGGAGACGCTTTGCAGGTGGAATGGATCGGGTACTGACACACGTGCAGGTCGCGTTTTCTGTTTGCGTCATCACAACATTTTCGGCCGTATTGTTTCGGTGATAAAGGTATTTCGGCCGAAAATTTTCGGTGGCCGAATATTCGGTGCATCCCTAGTTATGAACCTGAAAATGAGCATAATATGGGCGCTTTAAGAACGGCGGCTCGCAGCTGCAGGTTCTGCTGCTTCAGAGCACCGCAGCGCATATATCTATAATCTATATCTATAACCTCCAGTTTAACTGCCACTAGTTGTTCTTCTTGAAATTAAGATCTCATCGAGGAAAAACACGCTGTATTTTTGTATTTTCATTGCATTTTTAATTTATAAAAAGTTAAATAATGAATTTTAATATAAAAAATATTAATGATTAATCGATAGTCGATCGTTAATTCTCCCGACGATCGACGAAGAAAATGTAATCGAATGCCCATCCCTACTCTGTACTAAAGTTGTTGTTCCATTATTCTCAAAGTGTAGGTGAGCTAACTAACCAGGCATCAATGGCGTCCATGGAATTATGCAGATAATTAAAAAATAATTTCTGGTACCAAATAAGACATATTGATTTTATTTAGGAGCAAGGGAAATTGTATTGTGTATTGGTTTGTTGTATATTTGTTGTAGATCTAATTTTCTTGTTATATCTATTCTGAATATTAGTCTGGTATTTAATACACCACATTATTCTACTTCGTTTAAGAATGCTTGATTCTGATTGGCTGGGAGGAGGGCATTAACCGGCAGGTTGCCCGCTGACTGAGCGCAGCGTCATCAAATAGTAGATCAATATGCCGCTTGTATTTTTTTTCAATCACAGAAATTTCAAACATGAGGTCCATTGTAAAAATAAACCTTGTTAAAAAATGTTTCTAAAATGTGTCGGAAATCTATCAGAGGTTCAGTCGATGCAAGTGAGATACGATGTAGCAAGTATGTTATTAAACTAACGTTAGTGATCAGATGCAGCCTTGTGTGGTTGCTATAGAAACTAATTAAAGTTAGCTCCAGTTGAGCTAACGTTAGTCGCCGTCCCCGTTTCCGAGATCTGACAGATGAGGAGCTGCGTACAATTGAAGACGGGGCCCTTGAATCAAACACGAAAAAGGCAACTGCCTTTGCTGTCAAGGTTTTCACCGAGTGGAAGAGCCACCAGAAGGTTAGACTGACAGTGACAACTGACCCGGACACCTGCAGGGCCGAAGAACTAAACGATTTGTTAAGACGTTTTTATGCTACAGTTCAACTACGTTAAACTAGTGATCAGAGGCAGACTTGTGTGGTTGCTATAGAAACTAATTAGCTACAGCTGAGCCACTTTGTCTCGGGCGGTAAGCCGTCCACAAGCCGGGCATATCAAACCGTTTATTGCCCTGCCTCTCGGTGATTATCCCTTAGTTGTTAACCCTTTATTAACTGATGTGTTGGCCACAGCGGAAACAAGCTGTAAACATTAAAATATGATCACTTTATAAACTTGTTAGCAGTTGCTTATTCACGCATCCAGCAGATATGGAGCATGCTAATGTTAGCATTCATTTGGAGTCACGTTTCTGTCCACCTGACCTAACTCCAATATTAAATATCCATGTTTTAGTCTCCACCAATCCTGAGGTACTTATCTGGCTTGTTAGCTGCAAAATGTAGCAATGGATCTATATGTCCAACAGCTAGTCGCTGACTTTGTCTGTTTTTTCGTTTGGTGCTGGGCAGGTAGCACACAGTCAGGTTTTTACAGCATTTCTGCTGAAAACAGCTGCCAACTGGAGCTGGACACACACTGATGAGAGTGAACAAAAACAGTAAAGTTGCGGGCTGGACAACCAAAACAATAAGCTTAGAGTATATAAGCTATTTGTCTGTTTTACTATGTCGTTTCTATCGCAATGTCGAAAAAAACAGCAGCTGAACTACATTACAGCAATATAGAATTTGTATAATATAGAGTTTGATTTTAGCCATATCGCTCAGTCCTACAGTAGCTTAAAGATGCTAAACACTCCATAGAACTGAGGGGACACTACCGTTGGCTAATAATTGCTGAGGCTTTGTCACTATGAGCGATCCCTTTCATCTTACATGTAGTCATGGAACCCTTTGTTAAGACACAAATATTGATCATAGCTGCTTTAAAGCTGCGATACCTAATTGTTGATGTATATTGGTTTTGTTAATAAACATGTTTTTTGTTGTTGTTTTTTTTAAAAGTACTAATGGCATGAAGTCATCTTTTCCACCCAGATCAGCTGATCATCAGTGATCTCCTTGAGCGGCAACATCACATAACAGAGCAGTCTATTTAAATACCCGGCTTCACGTGTCCAACTGCTGCTGCTACAGGAGCTGCTTACTGGCCACAGGCCACCTCTGCCACAGCAAGATTAAAAGATTCTTTTAAATTCCAGATGCACCCAAATGCCCAAAAATAGAATAGAAAAAACTTGTTTGTTCTTTCGGTTTGAGACAAGGTAGTCTTTGCCGTGATTATTGGCATCAATGCAGGCCGTTGTCACCGTTGTCAGTCCAACAATAGCTGTAATGAAGGGTTGTATGACTTAAAAGCAATCTGCTTAAGTAGCTTACTGGTTACCACAAGAGCTGGCATTGAAACCAGTGGCGTAATGGGAATTATGAGTACTGTCAGAGCGCTGATCAGATTGCTTATCTAAAACTCCTGCTTGTATAACATGCATTTTGCAATATGGCGTAGCATTACGGTGATATATTGCCAACTAGAGCTAAAACACTGCTCCGAAGCAGATAAAAACAGTGGAAGAGGTGACAAGTTTTATACCTTTGATTTATTTTTCTTTTGACTGTGTCACACGCATTTCCCACCTGGGTTAAAACAGGGTAAGAAGTATTTTTTGTTCCGTTTTCCCATAATATAATCATTACAGCCTTGATTTCTCTGAGTGCAAGCAATGTTATATATACACAGTCGTGCACAATGCTACCGAGAGAAAAGAACAGGAGTCTTTGTGCATGCTCACTGAGGCAGACTACAGATTGCGTGGGCTAATGCGTCAAAGAACTGGAGCTGCCTTTCGTCCTCGAGCATCTTACCTGACCACTCTGGTGCCACCTTTGTTGACCTGCATGTCCACCATACATCCCGAGTTGACGTAGGAGGCCAAGTTGATCTCGGAGAACTCCGCCTGGGAACACAAAAAAAG
The DNA here is from genome assembly GCF_010015445.1 of Perca fluviatilis. Classification (NCBI taxonomy): domain Eukaryota; kingdom Metazoa; phylum Chordata; class Actinopteri; order Perciformes; family Percidae; genus Perca; species Perca fluviatilis. Next base: position 19,962,156 of record NC_053134.1, on the reverse strand, counting down.
AAAGACAAGATTATATGTCACATCCCACAGCAACATAGTGCTTGAGGTCAAGTGTGTGTACTGTAATTTAACTTCTCGACTCAGCACTCAGATGCACAAAAGGTCTTTCTGACAGAAATATTGAATATACAAGTGACAGTACAAATGTTCTCTGATGCACAGATGCAGGCTCCAGCACTTTAACCTGACATCTTTCTTTATAAAGATAAAGAAAAGACAGGAGAAGTACCTCCGACCACCAAGACAGACAACAGATTCTTTCAGGTTGACTTCATTTTACATCTATGCATTTGCACAGCAGTAACAAAAGACAAGAGTCAGAGAGACAGGGAGAGTTGGTGAGAGGCGGTAAATTGAGTTATCCCCAGTCTGTGGCCTGCCGGACAGTGAGAGCCTTGTGAAAGGCCGTAGCCCGGCTACCTAATGACTCCGTCAAACTCCCGAGAAACTCGAAAGGAGGGGCGACAGTCCACTTCTGGGAATGGCCTTTTCTAGATGGACAGGGACCAGAGAGAGACAATTCAATTTTCCTGCTAATGATTGTCACTCTAGTCAAGGCATCTATTGTTAATGCTCCTGACCAGATTTAGCATTGTGTGCCATTAACGATGGCGTTTTTACTTAAGGTTTCTTACACAATAGTGAAAATTCTGTCTGATAAATACTTAACCCATTGGTTTATAAACCAAGGTGTGGTTTATAAAATGTTTTTTTTGCATTCAACTGATGTTCATTCTTGCATTGTTTTGTAAGTATTATAATACACAGTCAAAATAAAGTTAAAAATTATGATGTAGGGTTTCTCAAAGTGGGGTCCGCACACTTTGCCAAGGTTTTCAGATTGTTTATTTAAAATATATCAACTTTTTAAATTGTTTTTTTTACAAGAGTCATAGTTCAACAAATAATGTTTTTTTTTTTATTTATAATAATTCATAGATTACGTTCTAATCTAACTAGTGCTGTAAAACGATTAAAATATTTAATCGTGATTAATCGCATTAATGTCATAGTTAACTCGCAATTAATAGCACATTTTTATCTATTTTAAATGTCCCTTGATTTCTTTTTGTCCCATTATTTTTTCTCATTTTAATGCTCTTATCAACATGATACGATACTTTTAAAACAGTGCCTGAACCGAAAGATATATATATTTTAAAAAGGAGCACCTTGTTCAATTGTATTTGTCTGTTCTGTATGTTCAAAAATATAAAACAATAAAAAGTTGATCTAAAAAAAAAAAGGAGCACAAAACGGTGAAAACAACCACTGGGTGGGAAAAGGGTAATTTACAATTACAGTGAATGCACCACTAGGCTGGCGAGGCGAGCAACATAACATCATGACTGTGTTTTTCAGACAACGGCAGCTTAAACTGACAGCACTAAATCTAACTAATCTATAATATAGAATCAGCAAATATGTTTCACACATAATATCTTTCTCATACATTTCTCTTGTAATTTTCTTTCGCATTAAGGAAGACTAGAAGTGTAAAAAAATAAAATAAAATAGGCTACGTCAAATTATTAACCACGGTATATTCTCTATTTTGTAAGGGGTCTTTGACTGAAAAAATATTAAGAACATCTGTTGTTTAGTGCTAATTAGGAATTGTTACCATGCTAACCCGCTAAACTAAGATGAAGAACATGGTAGACAGTATGCCAACTACAAATCAGCATGTTAACATTTTCATTGTTAGCATGCTGCTGTCAGCATTTAGCTCAAAATCACTGTGATAAAATGAATTATGTTAACATTACCTATAAATGTATTAGAGTCTGTATTAGAATTATCAGTGGCATTGTTGGCTGATAAAGTTGAGTCTTTTAAGACATGAATTATTATTACAACAAAGGGGCTTATGCATGATTGCCTCATGAAGGACAACCAGTAACCACACTACTAAAAGGTTACATGTGCAGTTAACATATAGCAGGCTGTAGCATATAGCACAGCCATAGCTATTGGCTACATGTCTACAATTTTGGCTACTAATATAATAATAGTTTGCTGAATGCTTGTTATGGCTCACAGAATGGTTTGTGTTGGGTCACATATATCCCATGTTCTCTGACAGGGCCAAGGCTGCATCATCCTAAATTCCTGGAATACAAAGCCCTGTAGGGAGGGACACTAAACTGCAGCCAGTTGACCTTAAAGGCTGACTAATACTTCTGCGTAAAATCTACGCCGTTGCTACGCACGTAGGTACGTGAAGAAGACACAAACCTACGCCGGACCCTACGCCGTAGCCTGACATGCACCTCTCGAGAAATGTAACTAGACGTCGCTCGGCCGTGGCTTAGTAGCATTGCATTTCCGTTTCTCTCACTATGACTCTAGAGTCGCTATTCGCTCCGAAGCTAATCACCGTCACTGTCTCTCTCTACCTTGCTCTATCACACTCACACACACACACACACACACACACACACACACACACACACACACACACACACACACACACACACACACACACACACACACACACAGGCTCGACGCACACACCAGCACACAAGCATAAACATCAGGCCACTTACATAGGCTACGGCGAAAGCTCTGCGTGGAGCCTCCGCAGAGCCATAAAACAGCCTTTAGACATGAAACGCTGCCATTCATTCGTCTTCACGTCATCCCTGAGTATGAGGAGTGACAGTAATGTAGTGGAATTAACTGGCCCTAAACCAGCAGCATGCTGACTCTCTGTAGAATAAACAAAAAACTCAATTTGACATGATGTGGTCAACAACTACCAAACCCAACACTACAAAAATAAAAATCATGGCTGCATTTCATTTGTCTGCGAGTACTCCAATCCTGAGTCAGCAATGGACCAGACTCTCTGGTCTGGTCCACTCCCTCCTAACACTGCAGTGTGTAACAATGACATGTTACTCAAAAGGAAAAACATAATCAAATGAAATTGTCATCCACACTGTAGATGTGCCAAACTGAGAGCAGTTCAGCTTTGTTTATCAGCTCTGACGCAGAAAAGCCCAATCACAATGTGTGTCTATGCTACTTTAGGCTGACTGACTGACGGAGCCAAAATTATTGTAATTGCAACAATGTGTATCATAATAAGACTTTGTTACCACAAAATCAACCTCAACAGCACATTTTAATGTATAGCTTGACTATAGTCTTTCATGCTAAAGAAGTGATTATATGATGAAAGTTTATCATATTGTGGGTGAAGACAATCATTTATGCCACACGTGTCAAACTCAAGGCCCGCGGGCCAAATCCGGCCTTGCTAAATTTTATCCGGCCCCTATATAGATTTAGGTTCACAATACATTTTGGCCCAAATACTTTGTCACTTTTCACAAAAAACAAACAAACACAAAGACATTTTTTACGCTTTTTCCAAACATTTTTGGCATTTTCTTTGTAATTTTTGTCGACCAAACTGTAAGTGAGAAGACTATATGAAACATGTAATAATACAGTAAAAGATATTTGACTTTTCCCATGATATAAAAGCAATAAGCTATGTCTGGCCCTTGATGTGATTCTCATTTTCTAGTGTGGCCCTTAGGGAAGCTGAGTTTGACACCCCTGATTTATGCTATTCAAACATTTCCCATGGACACTCAGGGATTTTGGAAGGGAAGCCCTGCACACATGCACAGCACATGGCTAATGGCATATCGCAGTCGGCTAATCACAGAAATAGGTTTGTGTCTGGAGGGTTGATGGATTAAATCCTGGACAATAAATAAGTAAAAGACTCATCTCACAGCATGGAACTCTTTGTACTCGAGGTACCACAGTAGAAGAAATAGCAGCATTCTGGAACTCCACTGGAAACCTATAGAAACTTAATCTTAAATGATTTTTGTTTAGGAATATTTTTGGGGGGATTTGCACAAAAGCCTAGCCTAGTTAGCCGAATAAAGAGCAGCTGTTTGACAGCTGATCATCACAGCTGATGCTGTAAGAAGTAAGCTGCTCTGCTGTGTAGGCTTCCGCCAACCTGCGACGACGCCAACATGGAAGCAAATCCTCTAGCTGACCCTCTACTCAACCCGGCTCCTGCCAACATGCATAGCACATCAACCGTTATCTACACATTCTCCTGCTGTGATCGTCACTTGAGCCTGCTTTACCAAGCTTTACATGGGCTTTCATCTACATAAAAAAGGAAATATTATCAGCAATATTCTCTCAGAGATAAATTTCCCTTTCATCCAGCGCCATGGCCCATGTAAACTCTGTATGGGGGAGTGAGTTGGTTTTGAAACGAATGCGCCAACGTAACGAAACTGGGGTTTTTGCCAAGAGGGAAAACAAAACAAAACACCCACCTCTTTTATTTATTGTGTTGCACTCTCAGAAGAAGAGCAGGGGGGCGAGTAAATGCCGTAATCTTATTTAAGGGACGACGAGGCGCCACTCTCACTGTGCCTAAAGGACTTGCACTTGGCTCCCTTCCTTTTCTCAGCTCTTCTCTACGGATACCCACCTCTGAAAGAAACATCTGTGTGCTCAGCAGCACATGCCTTGCTTAAAAAATAAATAAATAAATAAAAAAGGCTGCACACACACATCCTCCATCATTGCATCTCCTAAACAAATCCCATCCCAAACACAGGGGCCTACGCTGACTTTTGCTTCAACCTGATAAAACCAGAGAGTAGGCAACATTTTGGCTAGGACCGAGCATTCCACTGTCCTCTCTGATTGGCTGGTTCTAGGTAAGAGGGGCGCTAACAACCATTCATTGGGCAGTAATGGTAATGGATGAAGTGGCTGGTGCGGGGCACAGGTCCAGAAGCCAGGACTGGAGGCTTTTCACAGCACCATGGTTACCATCACGGTAACACATTCAGACACTTGTCTTGGAGCAGCTCTTGCCCTGGGAAAGGAAAACAGGAAGTGATACATGGGGCAACTGCCTCCAGAGCTTGATTCTTCTCATCTGTTGACCTGCATTCAGGCTGAATTAAGAATAGCTTTCAACTAATCTGTTAGGAGGAACAGAATTACAGAAGACAGTAGGGGTGGGCAATATATATCGTTTACGATAATATCGTCATTGTTGTGTTAACGATGTGCAAATTGACATTATCGAGTATTTAAATTACTTACAAAAAAACACTTCAAAACACGCATTGGAACCGATTGGAACTCTACACATTCAGCCATGTCAAGAAAGATGGCGGCGCACGATTGTGCAGCGGCTGCTAGCTCTCCTGTCGGTGTATATTTATACAAGTACAGCCACACTGAAATAATCAATACAGGACTATGATACAGCACAGCCGTTACGAGAGCCTTCCAGGTGGCTCATAACATCCCGGAGGCCGCTCCAGGTTGTTGTCGGCGCTAGCAGGCTGAGCTAACTACCGGCAGGATAAGAAAATAATTCCAGAGGCGGAGCGGAGGACTGCATTTTTGTACACAATGAATGGAGTACCGACCGCAGGATCGTTGCCCAGCACGTCTCACCTGACCTGGAGCCCTGTCGGTAATATACAGGCCATTTTATTTACTATGAAAACAGCACACTGCCGTCTACGTAGCCCCTGATGCTAGCACAAGTTTGGCTCACTGCTAACCATAGTGAACAAACTGCAGCGCGATCACCTGGAGGGGACTTTTACAAGGCGTCCTTTAAGTCTGTACTCCCCAGTTTTTTTCCAGCATGTAGATTGTGCTACTAGAGGGAAGAACCCACTAGACCATGTATATTCTAACATCAAGAAAGCACACAGAACTGCTCCTCTCCCTCACCTGGGCCAGTCAGATCACATAAACTAATCCTGATCCCAGCATAAGTCCCGGTCAGAAGGACTATACAGCCAAGTAGAAGGACTACCTGGCCTGACACGGCCCTGTCTCATCTCCAGGACTGCTTCCAATAAGGACATGGTTGTGTGCAATATGTTACAGAACAGAACCCTTTGTTTATGGTTATGATTTCATCTTGCGTGTATGCTGCACAATTTACATTACAGCAGAGGTGAACAACTGAATGTGTACTCAGAGTTCAATGTTCCTATACTAGTTCAATTAGTATTAGTATAGTATTAGCATTTTGTCTTTGAATTGTTTTTACTTGAATACTTAAATTTAAAGAATTATTTTAAAGAAAAGAAGAACTGTTTTCATTCAACATTGTGCCCATTATCATCATCAGTGATTAAGTAACTCGGACTTTTAAAAACACATTTTTAAAGGATATCGTCTAATTATCGTTATCGTCAAAATCTGAAAAAATAGAGATATTATTTTTTGTCCATATCGCCCACCCCTAGAAGACAGTATGGTTGCGGTTAGGTTTAACCTTGTCTCAAGCTGAATTTCTCTCACTACTGAGCCTGTTCTTCTGTTATTTGAGGTTCTGCCAGCCATAGTCACCCTCACTGCTCACTAATTTCTTTATTTACAATAATCTAAGCAAACCAGAAATGTAAAGCACATTTCATTCCCTCAGCTAATTCCCTCAGCTAAAGGCTCCCATGGACTTAACACGTATTGAATCACTGTTGTGTTTTAATCACTATGAAAAAGGCACTTTAATCAACTCAATCTTCTACTTGAATCAACGATATCTCATACCTGACAAAAAAAGTACCGCCGTGTAAGGCACTGGTTTAGATTAGCCGCACTAATTTACAGGGAAGCCTCATTTATTCCTGCAGTGCTGCGTGCACTCTGTCCTGACTGCCAAGCCATGTGAACCTGTGGACAGAACAGTAAACGCCACTTGACGGCAGCTCATCTGGAATCTCTGCGAGTATTTTTAGATTCGGACTAACCCGTGTCACTGAGGTTCAGGTGCCTTTTGTTTGGTCACGAGTCAAATTGTAAACAGGATCTTTTGTCCTTTGGCAAAAACAACTTGGAAGGTCTGGTCAAGCTGCACGGCAACTACAATCTGCAATGTTTTCTGGGAAGCACGAAACCAAGAAACTACAAAAAGCTAAAAGTGCTTACTCGCACGGAATACTGCAGGTGCGAACACTGTAAACAATTCTTTGAATGTAAATATAAGGAGTTGAAGTGTCAGTTTAAGTTGAAGCACTTAAATAGACTGAGTTGTCTTTTGAAGTGCAAGTATTGAAAGAAGGGGTGGTGATGGCGCAGTGGATTTGACCCGTGCCTTTGGTGTTGGAGATCCAGGTTCGATTCCCACTGCGATACCATCAACCATTGTATCCCTGACAGGGCTCCAGACTGTGACCAAATGGTCCCATTTTGTGTCAAAAATTTGAGTGTGCGACTGAATTTTACATCCAGTCATGTGCAACCAGTAAATTCCCCTGAGCGCGTAAGCGCAAGCTTATCTGTCCTCTCTGAAAATTGACAGAGAGCAGAGCTCTGAAACAAACACACACAGAGGTGCGGACGGCAAGTTACAGTGAGTGGCAATGCCGATAAAGTGGTTGCAAGTATGGTTACAGTGTTTAAAAACTTCACGCAGACAGCGTTTGCTGCGATATGATATTAACGGTGAGCTGAAAACGGTCGCGGTGCTGTTGACCTTACATTTCCTCTGAGACAAGCAGCAGGCACAGTGGTTTCTGTGCCCTGGTGACTGACTGACAGGCTGAGGTTGTAAGGCAAGGCAACTTTATTTCTACAGCACCTTTCAGCAACAAGGCAATTCAAAGTGCTTTACATGAAACATTAAAGAGCAATTGAAAACGGTCATGAAAATAAAAACGGGCCAAAAAAGTTACAGTGGGTAAGAAATGAATAATTCAATTTAATAGGTTGTAGGGACGGGTTTGGGAGGAGAGAGGGAGGGGTTTATTTTTATTTTTGTTTAATTTCTTTAGCGTGTAACATATTCTAATAAAATAACAATGTTCTAAGTACATAGGATAAATAGGTTTGGAATTACTGTTACAACTGAAATAATTGTTTTGTAATTACAGAGGGAAAGTACCGAAAAAAGGTACCGTTGGGTACTGGAACCGAATTTCAGGTAATATCGGTACCGATATTGGTTCAGATGCGAAAGGTACCCAATCCTAAGGGTAGTAGCCTAAAAATGCATGTTTAATTTTAAGTTGTATTCATTGTAATTGTAGACTAGAGCTGGTATATTTTTTTAATATTTTGTTTACGGTCATGACAGCAATGATGACTTATATGTTGAATCTTCAAAAGTGACACTGAATTTGAAACAGCACATTGTAATTTCTGCATCTATTATCAAAGCATTTATTAGTAATACAGTGGAAATTAGTAGAAATGTGAATATTTGGTTAGCATGTTGCTTTACGGTGTGTGCCCCTAAATTTTCTGGTTGCGCCCCTAAAATTTACAGTTGGGGGCCACTGTGCTCCTAGTGAAAAAAGTTAGTCAGGAGCCCTGCGACCTCTGATATATAGCAATTGTAAGTTGCTTTGGATAAAAGCGTCAGCTAAATGACATGTAATGTAAGCTAAGGTTTCAGTTGAAGTCTTAAAGCTGAAAGTAGCTACAGTCAGTGTTGTAGTGGCTGAAAGCATTAGAAATTTCAATTTAAAGTTTAATCTTGTTAACAGTTTGCGAGTAAATGCTGAAAGCAGCTGAACTGTGAGCTGAAGAGAAGAAAACAGAAGAAACGTCAGTCCATGTCTAAGCCATGAAAGCCAATGTTGATGTGTTGTGCGAGCACTAAAAGCAGTGGAAGTGTAAACTACTCTGACATTCTAGATAATTGAGATGGAAATATGCCAGTATAGAAATGAATCCTAGAAAACATTCAAAAATAACCAATGAAGATTTAATACGGAAAATGAAGCATACTTTGTTGTGCTTATGGAAAAGAGAACTTGAATACAATGTATTACATTATTATTAGGAGCCAATGTTTGCAAAAAAAGAAAATAGATGTTCCCGTAACTGTTTATGCGGATCTAAGCCATAATTACCTTACTGTGCTTTTTATTTTTCCTCTCCACAAATGCCCATTATATTCCTTTTAACACTGACCTTGTTCCACTGATAGTTGTTCTTTTTTTATTTTTGGAGTGGAAGACCAAAGTAGAGAAGCTGTTGATAAAATCGTTGTAGCCCAGATGGAGCCTCTTATTGTGTGGTTTCCTTTTATCTGAAAATAGATTTTTTTTCTGTGACACAAAATGCTTCTTTTATTGCCTCACCTCTTTAGTTTCAATTGGGAAAACCTTGACCAACCAGGGCCTGCATGAACTACAACCTTGAATAGAAAATGTTGCATAGAGTTGTTACATTAACGCCGCATTGTAATGCATGCTTACTGGGGAATAAGAATGTACAAAAAAATTGTCTGGCAATTTGTAAGTTGACAAGTTAGGAGTTACATGAGGTAAAGCTATTCAGTCTTGTGTACAAATGTTAAGAAAGAACAGACTGTAGTGATTTGATTGGTAGCTGCAGGGCAAATCCTTTTTGTTTACTACCTCTGAATTTTTAAGAACTCTTGATAAGCTTGGTTGAATCACATACTGATGCAGTTGAGAAGCCTGAAGTACAGTGGACCATTCATGGGCACCACGGGAGAAGTATTTGCTGCTAATCACTACCACCTTGTTGTACAACAGTGAAATAGTTCATTGAGGCACTAAATTTCGAAATCCAAGACAGATGCTAAATGCAGCAGGGCAACAGAAGGCACGAGGGCAGCTGGAGCAGTCAAATGTCTGCAGCAAGTACCAAACTAAATCGTCCGTCTTGAGCCAGTTCTACCCAGATGCCCTAAGTAATGTGCAAAAACCAGCCAAAAAAGGCTACGGGTAACATACAGCCAACTGCCTGTGAGCTGCCATGACTGCAGCAGAAAGGAGCGTGGACAGCGCTGAGGTCATATGCCTTCTGTGCAGATGTTGCCCTGCCCCGACTCAAACCACACATAGTCCGGCAACCCCGAAGAACCGCCCCTTGTTCTTTCACAAACAACAGACCCCTTCAAATTGAACAGCCTAATTTGTCCAATTGTGTGAATTGCAGTATTTACAACTGTGCAGGGATTGTGGGCAGTTTGTTTGTCAGCCTTTTGCTGGGTGTCATCATGTCTGTGATATACCTTGATTGCAGCTGGTGAACATCAGTTATGATATTTTTCCCAGACTTTTTACAAGCATCACAAGCAGGGTGATGACTTTCAGTGCAAAAGATCTCAGCTCAAGAGGTCCTTGGCTTGGCACTGCCACCATGGTACCCACATCTGAGATACTTGCAATCCCCTAAACTCCAAAGATCTCTGAAACGCACCAGTGTACTGAATGAAAAGTGGTGCGCTCCAGAGATCTCTGGGTCCAAGTGTGAAGTGGCGAGCATATGCGTCCAGACAACAAATCGGTTGAGTCAGTGGGCCTAATTATCGATAGCCACCTACGTAAGGGATAATGTAGAGCGAGCTGGTCATTATTGCAAATTAGAACCTTGACAGGGTGATGCAGGACTTGTTCTTGAAGCAGCCTGGAGGGTTTCTATTCGCAAAAATGACCGGCTCGCTCTAAATTATCCTGCTTATTACAAGGCTTATTACAAGGCTGCTCATACAGAGGTTACCACTGATGTCCACTGCGTCCTGGTCAGGACAGTCAACTTTACCACTGATAAGCACCGCTCTACGGCAGAAGCCAGGTCGCCCTGCTAAGTGATCTAAACATGGAGCCAACTAATGCTCTGTTAGCGATCCCCTCTCTCTCTTTGCGATAGCCTATCAGCGGTATGAGCTTCTTATTAGCACAAGTATTGATTTAAACAATTTTATTGATTGAAAATTGGTCCTCCAGAGTCTATGATCAGAACTCCATCCATTGCAACGGTCTGTTATACAGAAATAACAGATCGTAGAATGCAGTGATTGACCAATCAGAATAGAGTATACAACCAAGCCTTGTGATAATGTGAGATAACACTCCCTGAGGAAATATCTATAAAGAAAATGACGCACATTTGTCTCAAAAGCTGGGGTCAACCTTCAAAGTGAGACTATATGAAATTCCAAAAGGAGAACAGACATTACTGACTTGACTAGTCACTGACCCTAGAACTCTTTCCACTTGTGCTTCTGTTAGTTTAGGTTTTTTAGCATCATCCCATAATTGTCGCGTAGTAAAGTTACCGTCTCACTTCGAAAAGGCCCTATCTTGCATTTTTCTGATTATATCCATTTGGCAAAATTTAGCATACATATGAGCACGATTAAAGTAGCATTGTGCCTAAATTTAACCTCTCTAAGCTGCTGACTAGATCTTTGAGTGCCAAATTTGAAGAAATTCCCTCCAGGGGGTCCTGAGATTGCGTTCACGAGATTGGGATTCATTTACTATGTCCGTACGGACAGACGGAGGAACTGACAAACCGAAAACATAATGCCTCTGGCCACAGCTGTTGCTGGCACTGAGGCATAAAAAGATATTCATTTCAGAGAGAAAACAGTATGCCAGTATTCCTTTTCTTTTGCCTTCGTTTTATACTTTTTTTTGGATCTCATGATATTTGAGCACTGACCTGATGTAACTGCACATTAACACTTCTTTTAAACCACAAGGGATTAACTGCCAGAGTGAAAGAAGTTAATAAACAACTCCAGGTCTATTCATGTTAAGTGTAATAGAGACCTGTTTTTCATTTGGAATCATAACAAAAAGGTATGCTGTGTTACTAACCTGACTGTGAGGATCGCTTGGCATCAAGAGCTACTACTGAACATATTTCATCATTTTGAAAAAAAAAAAATCACTTAGGAGCGCAAAGCACCACCACCGGCTCTCCAAAGAGCATCTGTTCCGTGGATAAAAAGAGTTAACCGTTGGACACAGGACCTCAGACGTCTGCCAAATGTAACTTTAAAGTGGGTCACGTAAATGAGAGGGAATGATCCACAACAATGGGCTCACAAGCGTGCTGTTGGGCAGTGGCTGGGGAAACTACAGGTGGCAGGGCAGCCTTAATGAGAGATATTACATGGAAGAATCAAAGCCGCTCTCTCTTTTTTCTTTCATACAGATTGGCATCAGGCTTGCCCGCTGCAGCATCACATGCTGTGGCGAGTCTGTGCTGGAGTCTAAAGATGGTACCTTATATGGTAGCAAGTAAGCCAGAGAAGGCTTATGTTGGTTTGGGGGCTTGTGAGCACTGATTCAGAGAGCTTTAACAGCATGAATACGATAGATGACAGCTAGCATATGTTGGGCAAGGTGTCAATGTCCATCCAACTAAGATAAAAATGATCACAATTTATATATTTGTTTACTTTAATAGGTCATTGTAAAATGCATAAACTTTAGGTAGCAGCTTTAACAACTTAGATGGCTTTAACCTGAATGTTGTTGCTTTGTTTCAGTGTAGGTGCACGTCATTTAAAAAAAAAAAAAAAAGTCTATTCAATTTCAAAAATGTTTGCTGGGTTAGAGATGGTAAAGGCCAACAAGAAAGTGGGATTAAAGAGTGAGCGAGAAAGTGCAGCGGGTCTCAATGATTTTATGGTCATCCCCCGAAAGGGTTATTCTCAGCACGTCGCTAACTTTTCACACAGAGATTGTGTTTCCATCGTCTTAAGGCTCTCAGCGAGGTGCACAAACAGCCTATGAAGAGTCTGGCTGCTGAAGGCAATTAGCGACTGACTTGTTATCGTCAACGCAGAGGGGCTTCTGGGAACGAGTGGAGGGTCCAACAAGATCTAAGTAGGTCACAGTTGGAACTATAGCTGAGCTTTGGGGCGGCGTTATGGTCCGACTCACTATGAACTTAATGGGCCTAATTAACTCCACATTTTTATCGGGTTTCAATATCTGTGACACCACAATATAAAATAAAAAAAAATAAAAAATCCATGCAAGTTTACGTTTCATAGAAAAGTCTTGATTCATATTCCAACCCTACCACGGCCCAGAAAGACGATGTGACCACAACAGTAGAGAGTTGAGCAAACTTTTTCTGGTCCCCTTTTTTCCTTCGCTCATAAAAACCCACCACTCCATTTCAAAGGCGGCTCCGGGCTCAACAATGGCTTGCAGATGTATAACTGAACAGTTATTTGAGGTAAATTAGAGGTTATCTGCACACTGTAAATACTGTCTAGACGCATATTTCTGTGCATACTGTATATAATATTGGCACAATTGTGTTCAATTAAAATCAAGCTACTTAAAAAAATTAATGCTTCAACATTTAGGAAATGCCCAGAGTTATGTGAGCAGATTGATACATGTCTGTCTTTTAAGTATGGAGCTAGAACGCCTAGCTTGGCATAAAGACTGAAGGTGGTGGAAAACAGCTAGCTACATTATTTTTGACACTTTAGTTTGAAATATTACATATTAAAGGGGCGCTATGCAGTTTTGGCCATTTCTTCGCTGTTTTCTCTTTTTTTGCTCGCAGGTTTCTCTATAGAGCTCCCCCTACAGCTTCAGAATAGATATTTAGACTCCTCACTCGGTCAGTTTGCCGTTTCCTCTTTCTCTGTTCCTCCAACAATGCTTTCCTAGCTTTCTGCTTCTTTTTTGCCGGCTCAGCCATGGCGATAGTGTGAAAAACTCCATCGCTACCTTGTTAGCCGGTTCCTGAATGGGCGTATGTGTGCAGTGCTGTGAAGCAATTCGTTATATCGCGAGACCTGATATCAGGCCATACTTCCGGATGCTGAGGCTGGCCAAAAGTTGCAAGGGTGGTTTTTCCTGCTAACATGCACTAGGGGGGAGTGAGACGACCACCATTCAACTTGAAAAAAAAAAATGTCATAACCATTCCAATGACTCCAAAGCTGTTCAGTTAAGGTAAATTAAGCTAAAAGCTATAGTAGTATACTGCATAGTTCCCCTTTAATTAGTGAGCTCTAGATGTACTAGTAGACAAATTTTTATACTTTGGGTTTAGCCGTCTGGCTGTATTCCCGTCTTTCCAGTCTTAATGCAAAGCTAAGCTAATGGCCTCCTGGCAATTAACTCCATAACCCACAGACATGCAAATATTGTCATCTAACTCTTGGCAAGAAAGTCAATAAGCATATTTCCCAAAATGTCAAACTATTGCTTTAAGATAAACTTTGACTGGTCATATTTTAAGTAGCTTGTTGGATATAAAAAGTCAGGGTGGACAGAATTTAAATTCCCAACGGTCTTCTATTTTCAGGGTGTGGATTATAGATTTCATGAGTAGACACATCGCAGTGGGACAGTTTTTAATATTACAAAGATATAAGAGTGATAAAGCACTCAGCGAGTTTGTGTTATCATGTTCGCAGTTAGTGTGAGTTAGCTAACTTGCACTCCTTCAGCCAATTAGATCATTTCTACCTCAGAAATAATCCGTCACATTCAGTGGAAGGAAGCCTGCGTTGGCTACAAACAGAAGATCATCCACAATGGTATTTCATTAAAGGCTGACTGAATAATTAAAGCTGCTTTTAAATGTCATAGATTTAAAATAATTTATTAAAATGTGTAAGTAGGCAGAATTTATGTTCGATCCACCTTACCTGCTCCACCCGGATCTCATACTCTCCGTTCAGCTTCTTCCCTCGAAAATACTTTGCCCTGCAAAGAAACAGAAGACAAACTGTCAAGGAATTGACCAAAAGGTAAAAAATCATATATTCTATATACAGTGTGAGCCTTTTATTTATTTAATAATCTGCAGACATGACAATTGTACAATGGAGACCAATCAGATTGTATAAATGACTACATTGCAAGGATTAAGATATGTGTACTTCAACATGTGGATTCCTGCCCTGCACTAACAGCACAGTATGTGCACCAAACACTCCTCACAGTCAAAACAAACTTAAAATACACTTTGTTTATTTGATTAAAAGGAGAACTGAAATGTCAAAAGACCTTGCAAAATACCTTGTGAGTGGGCAAAATGACTCATATTTTCCATAATTACCGAATCTGACCCTGCTTTGAGTAAACAGAATCTCTTGGCAAAGAGTAATGTGAAATATAGTGCTTTTAAAAAAAACATCGCTGATGGACGAACAGTCCATGTGGGTGTGATTTTTGCGTTTTGGTGGCTATATTGAATTGTTATTTCTGTTCCTGTTTTCAAAGAAAAACACAATCCACTGTAGTTACACGGAGCTCTCACACTGCTTTAAAGATCACATGGAAAAATACAGGAATCATCCAGCACTGATGCACTTGCTTCCTTGCAGTCTGAACCTGTGAACTAGCAGTCACTGGAAGAGTTATCACCATCAGACCTGCAGTATTTAGATTGACCGAGAAGCTGGAGTTATATACAGAAAAACCACAGTGGAAAGTTGACATTGTAGCATTTTTTACATTTGGGTAATTAAAGTTCACATCGCCCAATTAAACTTGTTTATTGATTGAGTTTTGCCAACATGTCAGCCCAGCAGATTCCAATTCCTGTAACTTCAGCCAGGCACAATTGTCTTCTATGCACGCTTCTTCTTCTTTGATGTTTAGACAGTTAAATGGATTCTCTAGCTATTTACTTCCATAAAATTGACCTTGCTCTCTATATTTCCCATGATACAACTACATTTTTTGTTAGTTCAAAATCATCATCTTCATTCTGTTGTTGTGGCTTTGTTGTGAGAGCGATGAAGAAAAATGCATCACACAGGGATCATGCCAAGATCATGGTAATGACTGCACAAATCAAATATTAAGATTCTTTTGCCGGGCCAGGACTGTTTTGTCCCGGCCCGGTAGCAGTATGTGAAGGCCCGGTATTTGCCTACGAACCGGGAATTCTGGACCACCGGCAAAGAATCCGAGAGTGTGATGTTCTAGCGATGCAAACTGGGCTGGAGCCTTCAGTTTTCAATGACACTTTAGAGAAAGGAGAGGAAGGTCGATGGAAGCCTTCTTGAGCCTTAAAGGTCCCATGACATGGTGCTCTTTGGATGTTTTTATATAGACCTTAGTGGTCCCCTAATACTGTTTCTGAAGTCTCTTTTATATAGACCTTAGTGGTCCCCTAATACTGTATCTGAAGTCTCTTTTATATAGACCTTAGTGGTCCCCTAATACTGTTTCTGAAGTCTCTTCCCCGAAATTCAGTCTTGGTGCAGAATTACAGCCACTAGAGCCAGTCCCACAATGAGCTTTCCTTAGTATGTGCCATTTCTGTGTCTGTAGCTATTGAAGAGGAGAGAGGGGGGGGGGCAAGGTGGAGGGTGGGGGTGTGGCCTTGACCAACTGCCACCTTGCTCGTTTGAAAGCCATGATGTCTCTCTCTCTCATGGGTCAGCCAAATTCTCTGGGCGGGCAAAGCAGAGAAAGGGGAGGTAACCTTACTCCTTATGACCTCATAAGGAGCAAGATTCCTGATTGGCCCATCTGAGCTTTCATTTTCTCAAAGACAGAGCAGGATACCCAGGGCTCGGTTTACACATATCGCCATTTTCTAGCCACTGGGGGACCATAGGCAGGCTGGGGGAACGCATATTGTTAAAAAACCTCATGAAGTGAAATTTTTATGCCACGGGACCTTTAACATGCAACAAGGTTTATGGGAAATGAAGCCTTATTTTGGAGAAACACCATGACTACACATATACATACTTGTTCTTATTTGACTTGCATGTTTATTTGACAATGCCATAAATACTAGAGCCCTTTTAGATTGTGGATTGAGGATGCTCTAAAGCATTTTATTGTTTGTAGCCATGTTGTGTCCCAGTGTTCTGTGGGTCTCAGCGTTGAACTCTCACCCCTCGCAGGCGTGGGACAGTTCACAATCTGTCGATGGGCTTCAGGCTGGAGCTGTGTGTGGCTAAGGATCTAGGCTACATGCTAGAGGCTTTCGTAACTGGGACAGGCAGAAACACATTTTGCTTTTGCAGCGTTTTTTTCTCATAAAAAAAAAAAAAATCCTCTCTCCTCCTCCACTTGTCTTATCCATGTCCGCCTCTTTGATTTTCCATCTCCCTGCATCTGTCCTTTTAAGTCCGTTCATTAATGTTCATTACGGCCACTGGGGGATCTTGTTCTTAACATCTCCCAGCTGTTTTGGGTCTCCAGTGGTCTCATTCTCTGTAATTTTGGAGGCTGTGAATCTTCGGCATGACTGACCTACATACTAGACAGGCAATGCCCCCTCTCACCCTGGACCACCACCACAGAGCATGAGGCAGGACCCTCAGGCTCACTGGCTAAAAATGACTGGTATGCATTTCAAGGCATTGCAAAACACGTCGTCACTCCAAGTGATCAATTTAATTTACAGGCCGCTGGGGCTCTCTGGGCTGAACAACCGCTTTACATGTGTCCAAATGTAAACATTTAGCTCCGCAAAAGGAGGTCTGGGCTTTCCTTCTCCCAGTCATGCACACACACCCACTCTATAAACACCATGGAGCTGAATTCCTCCATCCTTTCTACCATGAGAGTATTTTTACCATGCTCCTTCTTTTTGTGTACCATTAATAGGAAGCGTATGGGTCATGTATGTGGACAAAACAATTTGTCCCTCCAGGTTTTTTTTTTTTTTTTTTTTAAAGTTATCCCTGCTTCTATTTGTATCCACGCCGCTAAACTTGACGTTCTGCTAATACTGCGGTGTTTACAAAAGGAGATTTCCTATGCTGCCAACACATATTTTTACATGAAGATTAAATTCCCCATGTTTTAGTTTAGCTCATGTTTTTACTATGAGGGACGCAAGATTCCCAGTAACAGAAAAAATTTCATTGTAATCTCACTGGTAGTCTAGATTTTACTAGTGCTGTACCAAATGGCTCGGAGCTTTTTGTTTTAAACCCGGTAAAAAATGAGGTGTTATTTTGTGTCTCTGGTGCTTCCTCACGCATACAAACTTGAAAAAAACAACAAACGTCCATGCTGTTTTGAGTGAGATACGGTTTTCTGAATGTATCCTGTCGTCAGTCTCCGGGTGAGCTGTTCAAAATCAGCAGGGCTGTCTACGTCATCAGCCGAAACATTTGGGGTGTGCTAACCACTTTAGCTAATACCACATCAGCTAGCGGTTTCTCAAACTTCGGTCAGTACAAGGCAGGATTAGCCAGGAGACTTCTTCTAAACTAGGGCGCACTTCCAACTTTGCGTGGAATACCTGCAGACAAGGGACATGCAATTTGTTCTATATAATTTCTTTTGTAGATTAGGGTGAACTTGTGTGTGTTGTAGCAGTGTTTTGCCATTGAGAACGAGGTAGCTAACCGCTAGCAGCGCTAGCTTCTAGCTAGTAGTAGTAGCTAGCTAGTAGTCCTTACCTAGCTCCTGCGCATGTGCGACTCCCAGCAGAGATGGGATAGAAGTGAGCTGCCTCACTCTGTAGCTAAAACAGAGAGCTCAACACACAGGGTGAAAAGAGGAGCTGCAGCAATGTGCAGTATAACAAAAAGGTGGTGTTTTTTGAAAATTAAACAATGTAAACCTATTCTGGTACAACCTAAAAATACAATTATGAACCTGAAAATGAGCATAATATGGGCGCTTTAAATAAAGTTTAAAAAAAGCCTCATTTTATCCAATGAATCACTTTATTCAAATGTATGATTTTGTTTGAGGATTTATTATTATTTTTAGGGTGAGGATGTCATTAAATATGGTAACAGACAATCAAAGCTTCATTCGAAAACCTTAATAGAGGCTTTACATGTATGACAAAAAAAGACATTCGGTACAGCCCTAGTTATTACCAGTCAAGGCCGACTTGGGGGCAGCAGAAACAAGCAATTAGGCACAACACTCACACTTGTTAGCAAGTTTCCTATTGACATATCTAGCAGTTACAGAGAAAAAATATAATTTGTTTGTCTTGAGTCGTGTTTGTTTCTGACAAATGTAAGTCCACAATTCACTCTCCTATACCTCTGGCTCTTTGGCTGCTAAAATATTCTAAAATGTTCACCAGCTAGTCTCAAACTGTATCTGGCTGCGGTTTGGTGCTGAGCAGTAGAGCTGGGCAATATATGAGACTAGATATCGTCTTAGATTTTGGATATCGTAATATCGTAATATGACATAAGTGTTGTCTTTTCCTGGTTTTAAAGGCTGCATTAATAATAATAATTATTCATACTTTTATTAATCCCACAAGGGGAAATTCCAATGTTTTCACTCTGTTGTTATTACACACAGGTCGGAATTACACACACATGCTCAGAACCTATACATGCACTAATGGAAAGATGTCAGAGTGAGGGAGCTGCCCATGGAAAGGCGCTCCGAGCAACTACAAAGGTAGTGTAGACTGGGTTTTTAGAGCTTTTTCCCTGAAAACAGCTGCCTGCTGCGGCTGATTAAAAAGAGTAATCATAGCGACTTTAATTTACATTTGTAGCACTAATCTATTCGGCCAATCAGCTATTGAATAAAAATAATTTGTCAATCGCCAAACCAACAGTATCTGTCACTTTTAGTAAATGCTGGAAGACAGCAGTACCATCTGCATCTTCCCTTCAGCTTTTGTCAAAGTTGCTGCAGCGGTATAAGCTGAAAACCGTGACATTCATTTTCGGGACCTTGTAGAGCACAACAGTAACCACCTACTTTTTGTGGCTCTGGTTCCAGAAGTGATTTTCCACATTCAAGTGCTTGCCTTGGATGGTTAATGGTTAAGAATATTAATGGAATTTTTCACATCCGGAAGCAAACTGTTGAGCTCTATGAGGCCAAGAAATTAATAGATTTTTTAAGGTGATAAAGAAGATGCAGCATCCCACTCAGGTTCATCAAAATCTGACCAGAGATCTGTGAAATGTCAATGTTTAAGGACCTTCAGACACAAAGAGCTAATGGAGACAAAGTTATCCTGATTAGGTACCGTCTTTACCTTTTAAGTACTTAAAAAAAAAAACATAGTTCTAATAATTTCTAATGCTGGTGTGTTGGTGTTTGCACCATGCTTGTAGTATGGATTAAAGGTCCTATGGCATGAAAATTTCACTTTATGAGGTTTTAAATGGCGATAGGTGTAAACCGAGCCCTGGGTATCCTGCTCTGCCTTTGAGAAAATGAAAGCTCAGATGGGCCAATCAGGAATCTTCTCCTTATGAGGTCATAAGGAGCAAGGTTACCTCCCCTTTCTCTGCTTTGCCCGCCCAGAGAATTTGGCCCACCCATAAGAGAGAGAGACATCCTGGCTTTCAGACGAGCAAAGTTGTAGTTGGTCAAGGCCACACCCCCCACCCTCCACCTTGCCCCCCCCCTCTCCTCCTCAATAGCTACAGACACAGAAATGGCACATACTAAGGAAAGCTCATTGTGGGACTGGCTCTAGTGGCTGTAATTCTGCACCAAGGCTGAATTTCGGGAAAGAGACTTCAGAAACAGTATTAGGGGACCACTAAGGTCTATATAAAAGAGACTTCAGATACAGTATTAGGGGACCACTAAGGTCTATATAAAAGAGACTTCAGATACAGTATTAGGGGACCACTAAGGTCTATATAAAAGCATCCAAAGAGCACCATGTCATGGGACCTTTAATAAATGCTCCCAAGATTTTCTGCTTCTTTTTGGCCTTGAGATGTCCAGCAGTGTGTGGGCTCTCTGCTTTTTCTTTAGACAAAACGTGAAATTAAAAACCTCTCCATAGGGCTCAGGGCGACCAGAGGATCTCATAGTACTCTGCTACGTACATGAAGAGGTAAACACATAGCCGGCAGAGCGGCCCTGAATGAGCAATCAGATGCTCACTCATCATTCAGAACACAGCGCAAACAGACTGACAACCTCTTGGCAGAGAGAGAGAGAGAGAGAGAGAGAGAGAGAGAGAGAGAGAGAGAGAGAGCAGGGATTGTCAGTGGTGGTGATGCTCCTGGAGACTTTGCTGTGTACTGCTATTGTGGATCAGTCATTGCTGGAGGCCAAGCCTGTCAGGACAGAGCAGCGTTTCCCCGGAGACCACAGCCTCTCTGCTGGAATGCCCAGGAGGAAATTCAACCCCGAGGCGGGGAGCGATGGATGGACGGACACCCTTCCACTGCGATACCTTCACTGTGTCTTTGAGTCTTCCACATTTTATTCAGACCGTACAATCTTTTGCCAAGAAATAGCTGATACATTTAGATATATTTAAAGGGTCATGTTCATGTTATTAGTTATAATGATGGAGCCAATACTGAGTATCTGCTGATACAGTGTCCCACTTTGATAGTTAGATTTTCCTGCAGTTGTAGAGGAAACACTGAAGTAGCCTAATATAAAATCACCAAATGACAGAATGGTCTTCAAGTAGTCTGTATCGACGGCATTTCATTTACTGGACAGTTCCGGTGCCGCCGAAAGTTCCGCGGATGTCCCTAATTTTCGACCCGGATGGCCGTTACAATTTGCTTTCTTTGTATTGGCCCTTCTAAACTCCACTTGATTTATGAGGACTATGGTTAACTGCTCCTCAGCTAGACTATCTGTCCAATCTGAGTTTCCCAGCCAAAACAAGTGCCAATAAACCAGAGTTTTCCTCCTATCCAGGAATGTTGTGTGGACTAGCCAGACCTTCCTCCGCAGCGCTGTGGAGATAGGTCTGGCAATGCAAGACTAGGCTTCAAGTAATATATAAACACTTTTTTTACTTCAAATTATTTTGCTAATTTGACTCTGGACGTCAAGCTGGAATATGTATATTCTAAAGCATTTCTTCTTCATAAAACGTTGAATTGCAGCTGTGTTTGAAAGGCTCTGTGATACTAAATAAACCTGTTTGGTCTTAAAGTCTAAAGCTACATGAGACTTGTAGTAAACCTGCAAAATGTCCCTGAAAGTAATGCTCCTGTGTTTTGAACTGAATTATTTTCTTTGGATGACCAACATGTACCTCCAGACAAAAACCTATATTTAGACCAACTTGTATTTTGGTTTAGGATGCAAATGAGAACTCATGAGTGTTTGTCCCCTGAGTTATAATACATCAAACTAAGCATTTCATATTACACATGACTGTAGTGCAACTTCACATTTTAAACAGACCAACAAACTATTTTTAAAAGATTGTTTGTGTATAAATGCATTTTCTTTTCCTCAGCCGGGCATTAGAGAAGCTTTCTGTACCACTTCTTCTTCTGCTGCTTTTTCATGACCTGGCTCTGAAGCTCTACCAGCTGGGACCTCATGGTGCTCTCCGTCCTCTCCCACTCCTGCTCCTTGTCCTGCTGAGTCAGCTTCAGGCTTTCTGTGGCCTGAAGGAGGGATGACTTGTCCTCCTTCCACTCGTTGAGATGACTCTCCAGCTGCTGCTCAGCCTTCTTCAGATCAGCCAGGAGGGCGTCACTCATAGAGCTTTGCTCGTCAATCTGAGCCACATCGGAGGCTCTCGTTTTCTCTCTCTCCTCCAGCACGGAGGTTTTCTCCTGCTGCCACAGGACACGCTCACTCTCCAGCTGATGTTCTAACTTTTTCTTAAGAGAAGCTATGAGGTTCTTGTTGTTTTTGTCCTGCATCTCCAGCTGGGCTCAGTGAAAAGCGAGACAATCGCTCCCCGTGTGAAAAGCCCTTGATAAAATGTTGAATCTTAACTGTAGAAGTTTGAAAAGTTCTGTTCTTTGGTGGGTTAGGGGATTGCCTTTTATATTTACCCTGATATGTCTGAATAAAAATATCAAGTCTGCAACACACTGGCTATAGCTGTGTAGTTGTCTTTGACGGTGACAGATAGTAGGTAGTGGTGGATGCTTATAGTTTGTTATGAGTACTTATCCAGTTGACATTTGCTAACACAATAACATAAAGGTGTGCTGTTGCTTAAGCTGTCCATCACAGTTTTTCCTCCAGATAGAACAGTTTCTTTAAAAAAAGGGGGGGAAGAAAAAAAAAAAAAAAAAAAAAAAAAAAAAAAAAAAAAAAAAAAAAAAAAAAAAAAAAAAAAAAAAAAAAAAAAAAAAAAAAAAAAAAAAAAAAAAAAAAAAAAAAAAAAAAAAAAAAAAAAAAAAAAAAAAAAAAAAAAAAAAAAAAAAAAAAAAAAAAATATTTGTGTGGTTTGTTTTTTTTTTTTTTTAAAAAAAAAAAAAAAAAAAAAAAAAAAAAAAAAAAAAAAAATTTTTTTTTTTATAAAAAAAAAAAAAAAAATTTTTTAAAAAAAAAAAAAAAGAACACACAGTAGCATTGGAAAAAAAAATTTTTTTTAAAAAAAAAAAAAAAAAAAAACACACAGCAGCAGCCAAATATTTGGGCTTTTTTTACGTGTTGCACTGGTCTCAGGGGGTCGAGCTTTAAATGTTGCTTCGTGCTCTGTAAGCACCTTTTAAAGTGGGCTGTGAGGTTCAATTTCTATGCAACACTCTTAACTGTCAGAGAAAGGTCTCGGATTTAGTCACTTTTTGAAATGATCTGCAGGCAGATAATAAGACCTCACAGGCGCTAGGAAGACCCTTAAAAGTGCTTTAGTTTCAGATACCCGTACTGGAGGTAGTACAAAGCACAGAGTTTTTCATAATCTCTTAGGTCTCCCACATTTGAAATGGATTCTTGTATAAAAATATTTTATTGCAAAAGTGGTTAAATGACAGATATTGTGACACACCCAAGTGCAAAACAAAGCCAGGCCGAAGATGCATTGAGATTTGTCGCTTAGACCACATTTGAAGGGGGTTTGGGCCACGTTAGTATCAGTCCATTAGTATTTCTCATGTCACAGAAACCACTGAGAGTGAATCGTGTGTTGTGGATGCTATTGTCGGTGATGTGTCTATGTTTTTGTTCCGGTGCTCTGCACAGTTCAGACACCCGGCCGCCTGCTGTTATCCCTGGCACGGAGGTTCATAAAATGGGCCCAAAAATCTGAACATAATACACACATACCGCCGTCGGGTGGAGAAAAAAAAACGCCCCTCGTTACACAGACAAAGCATTTTTCTTTATTCATATGCAAAAGGCAATGATGTACGCATTTACATCATCCACACAGAGTGTGGAAGTGAGATCCGATCACAAGTGGCCACTCAAGACGCATGTGGAGAAGCATTCCAAAGCCAGCTATGAACTGACACACTTAGAACTGTCCACTTGTGATCGGATCACCCAAGACACATGTTAATGTTATGTTAATACCAGGTCTGAACAGGGCCACAGACACTCGGCTAACATTTGTCAGTGATATGTTGCATATAAAATACCACAGAAAAGGTGGATCTGGAAGTAATGCGGAACAAAGTGCCTAATCCTGTGCGGATTGAGAGGCTTCTTTTAAGTGTTCTTCTATTTATTCCAACGGCCTATTCAAGGCCTAACGGCAACAACCAAGCTCTAATACTGAAGCCAATATGAATTGGCCTATTGATGTATGACGCAATGGCAACTAAATAGATACTGGCTCCAAGAAAATTGGAACGGTACTGTAAAGATCCCAGTTAGCAGTCTTTTCTCCCTGTTGAGGTCGGGAAGAAGGTACCGAATAGAGCAGGCCAGCACTGAGAGGCTCAGGAAGAGATTCTCCCCTCAGGCCACTAGGATCCTAAATGAGGTCACTGCCTAAGACTGCCCAATAATATAGTTTCTTCTAATGTGCATTTTGTTGCTGATTTATGTTTCGAGAGTGTACGATTGATTAACAAGGGTCTTAGTCTATCATAGTTAGCTGTAATGGTTTCTGCTCACCAGAACCCTTATGGGTGACATCACTTAATACTTGGAGACAAAATTGAGACCTTCGCCCTATATACGTTAACATTTTGGCAAATTGGCAACATTAAACGTATGCCAAATTAGCTCTTAACAATTACTGTTACCCATGATTCTTAGGAAAGTTCTGGAGTTATAAGGAGCCCCTTCTTTTCTAAAAAATTCAAAGCAGATGTATGGACTTTTACTCACAATGGACATCAGCAATAATGATATCCTCTGGAAGTGTAAGTCACGCTGAATCTAAAAATGTGTATCATCATGTCTGCATGTTCAGAGTTAGAACTCAAGAGAAGAAGTGCACTTTTTGAGGCACATTGCGGCAATTGGGTCCAAGTACCATAACTGCCTCCAGTTTTAAATCCTTTTTTAAATGTTTAGAACAGCAACGGGCAACCTTGAATTGGATATCTGTGTCAACTTCAAGATCAATCCTAAAACTGTAAGATCAACATGCATTTATATAAGAATCATTTCAGTGTGAAGTAAAGTATTTCAATGTGCGTTTGTGCTTTGACTCAGAAGGGCTGCTGCTGATTACAGAACGTGTGAGCTCAAAGACTGCGAGCGCTGATTGTTTCAACAGCAGGGGAAGAGTGTTTCCTTTAAACCTCAGAGGCGACCACACATCACCATCTGCTGGTCAAAGCCCTTCCCTTCTTAACAGGAATATCGAAGCATGAGAAGAAGTGACGAACGTTTCTCTGTGAAGCTAAAGTTGAACTACAGTGCCACATGGTGGCCATACAAGGAACAGGCTGAGTTACAAATCAAACAATCAATCTGATCTAATAAAAATCTTTATTTTTAAATTGAAATATATTGTATATTGATATTAAAAATGTATCTAATAAAAGCCACTATCCAGTTGCATTTTGTGAAATGTAGGACACAGTGTTTTTGGAGCTTGATCCATACTAGGGAGGACTAAAAGTCAGGATATCTCAGACTCCGCTGCTGACTGTCTCTGGCAAGCCAATCTGTCCAAAGTCTACTACAGTGCGCATCCACCAAAAAGGAATTTGTGAAAAAGGAAAATACATGAATGTAAATTAAAGAAGTTCTTTAGCAAAATAACACTCCTACTTCTCCAACTACATATTGTGCAAAAGGCTCAGTCTACATGCCACAATTTGGAATTACAATATAATGCAATCCAATACATTGTCACAAACTATGGCCTTGGAAATGACCAATTTAATCAACAGTCAAAGTTAGGGCTGCACAATATATCGTTTTTTTTTTTAAATCGTCATCGCGATATCAACTTGCGCAATAAACACATTGTGAAAGACAATCAGAGATTATTTGTGTTAGTTGACAGAAAATATCGGTAGAAAACTGCACTTTTTATATTCCATTCAATGTTCAATTTGTTCAATAAAAGAATGTTGGAAATTATTTCCTTTCATTTGTTTTAAATTCAACAAGCAATTTGTGGTATTTTAGAAGAATAAAGAAAGCAGCAGAAATGTAGAACCGAGTACACTTTAAAAAAGGTCCCATGGCATGAAAATTTCACTTCAGTTTTTTTAACATTAATATGCGTTCCCCCAGCCTGCGTATGGTCCCCCAGTGGCTAGAAATGGTGATAGGTGTAAACCGAGCCCTGGGTATCCTGCTCTGTCTTTGAGAAAATGAAAGCTCAGATGGGCTGATCTGGAATCTTCTCCTTATGAGGTCATAAGGAGCAAGGTTACCTCCCCTTTCTCTGCTTTGCCCGCCCACAGAATTTGGCCCACCCATAAGAGAGAGACATCATGGCTTTCAGACGAGCAAGGTGGCAGTTGGTCAAGGCCACACCCCCACCCTCCACCTTGCCCCCCCTCTCTCCTCTTCAATAGCTACAGACACAGAAATGGCACATACTAAGGAAAGCTCATTGTGGGACTGGCTCTAGTGGCTGTAATTCTGCACCAAGGCTGAATTTCGGGGAAGAGACTTCAGATACAGTATTAGGGGACCACTAAGGCCTATATAAAAGCATCCAAAGAGCACCAAGTCATGGGACCTTTAAGGCTCAAGAAGGCTTCCATCGACCTTCCTCTCCTTTCTCTAAAGTGTCATTGAAAACTGAAGGCTCCAGCCCAGTTTGCATCGCTAGAACATCACGCTCTCTCGGATTCTTTGCCGGTGGTCCAGAATTCCCGGTTCGTAGGCAAATACCGGTCCTTCACAAAAATGACTCTTTATGGTGCTGAAAAAGCCCTTAACATCAAAGGCTCCATTATTCTCGCTTTATATAACCAACTGAGTTTGTTTAGGTGAATAAAAACTGCAATCTGTTCAGAGTGAGGATGGGTCCTCAATGAGCCTGAACGCCTCAGTAAGTGGATGATCCTCTGTCGACTCATTTCACAAACACTGGGACGTGAGGCAAAAACGGGCCCTTTTGGAATGTCAGCCAGCGGGATAAAAGAATATTGAGAGCAATCTTGGTGCTTTTGATACGGCTGTCAGCGGGGCGCTTTAATCTAGTGATCATTTTTAGACCCCGGTCTGATCTCCCTGCAGAGCCTCATATGCACATGCTTCGCTACACAATGATCCCGGCTAATTGTGCAGATAAATTCAAAGGGCTGAAAATAGCTGATAACAGCTTCACTGAGGTCGATTTACCAGCAAATGACAGGCAACAGAATAATTATCCATGAAATGGAAGAGCGGTTTATTGATTCGGTAAGACAAACATGATAAACTGGCTGCTGCATGTCTTGACTGCCACTCCAGAAATCAATTCCTCCACAGTGTGCAGCAAAAGATGGCCAATATCAGCCTCTTACACGCATGCATGCGCCGTTGCTGAAAGATGATCTCATCTCTCTGGGTTAACGTTCATTTATTTTTCTTCAGGAGATAAAGACCTTCCTCTCGTTTCCATGACAATTTTCATATATCAAAGCCTGCGAAAGCCAAGGACGTATGAGTCTATCATAAACAATAAGATGTCTTGCTCCTTTTGAAAACGAACTAAAAACCCCCAAAAAAGAAAAGACAATAGTGTGAAAACTTTACTTTTCACCCCTCAGACACAATTTTTCCTCATATGCTATCAGATTTTGATAATGCTAATAAGCTTACTGACACTGATAAGTTGCCTCGAAAGCAGCATGTTAAAAGAATAGTTTGACATTTTGTGAAACTGTCTTGCTTTCTTAAAATGACTCATGAAAAACAACATCATGTTAGATATTGCATGCACTAAAGATTTACTTACGCAGTTTAAACATACTAACCTTTTGAAAACAACGGTAGAGCTGTCATCTTCTATTTTAATACTACTCAGCTTCATGTAGCAGAACTGTAGTGATGTTATTTCCTGTCAGTAAAGATAGCACGTGAGCTAAGATGCTCATTGGTTTTTGGGATGTATTGTGGATTTTTAAAAGGGATTTTGAAACACGTGACAAATAACTCACAGTTCAGGTCCTTATCTGTTGAACTAGGAACTGGTTTGAGACGAATCAATGTGAAATCAATGTGACATTAGACCTTTTTTTGTTCAGGTACCCACGCACACACAGGCGAACACCATGAAATGTCCACTCACCAGTCGGTGTGCTGATCATCGATGACCAGCAGGATCTTGGGCTTGCGTATGACAGGTTTAGGGGGCTGACTGCTTCCTGTTGAGGCTCCATCAGCTGCGGTTGCTGCAGATTTGGCGTGTGCAGCGGCGGCGACGTTCTGGGCCATCTGAGCACTCTTCACCACGCTGGAGAAGGAGCTGAGGAAGCTCCCTGTGCCCAAAGCTGAGCCCGTGCCCGTGCCTGAGCCTGGCCCCGAGCCTGAGGCCGGGTTGGAGGCCGGAGTGGGGATGCTCGGGGGCTGCCGCCTCTCTGTGGCCGGGGAGGCGGGGGAAGAAGTGGACGAAGTGGATGAGCCTGGAGGGGTCGGCCTCTGCAGATCCATCATGTAGCCGTTGGGGAGGTTGGCCACAAAGCTGCTGTCTGACAGGCGCCGGCGGAGGTAGTTCATGGTGATGGGCTGGTGGGTCCGTCAGGCCACAGGAGGAGAGGGGGAAGAATGCTTGAAATCCTGCACAGGGGACAACGGAAGGGAGAGAGGATCTGTTCACAATCAGTTTCGCGATGCGGTTCTTATTTGATTATTTGCAACATCCTGTTTTAATGAAAACCAAAGTCATCGATTATCAATTTTCTTATATTAACAACGGAAGAATGACTACATGTAACGGGAAAGGAGTCACTAAGAATTGTAACTCAACTCTGTAGTTCCCGTCAGCTCTGAAGAGAAGATTTTAGCATC
This sequence comes from Perca fluviatilis, assembly GCF_010015445.1. Lineage (NCBI taxonomy): Eukaryota > Metazoa > Chordata > Actinopteri > Perciformes > Percidae > Perca > Perca fluviatilis. Next base: position 19,933,387 of record NC_053134.1, on the reverse strand, counting down.
CTTTGGCTAATTGTTATGATTTTACGGCCCAGAACTGTACTGTTTTGGTTCAATTCTCACCGCTTCCAAAAAACTAATTCTATTCCAACTTCCCAGCGTCTAACGGCAGACAGAAAAAGCTAGCCTGTAAATGCATTTGGCAGCTTAGGCAGATATTTCCCTCAGCAGCTGGCAGAGCCCCAAAGCAGAGCTAAAAAGGAGAGTGAATTTTGGATTTTTATTCGGCAGGTGGTCAGAAACACGATTAAGTGAATCTTAACATTTCTCTATTTTTGCGAGATAAAAAATTACTAACAAATTCATCATATCAACTTTGTGGTGTTAACATCTTGTTCTATGTATGCAGGCAGCTCTCATAATGCTATTTAACTGCGGCTTTTAACAGTGAGTGAAAAAACAAAATGGAGCCTTTCAGTTTGAGCATTCAACGAGCTACAGTATGTAGCTATCCCTCAGGATTAGATATAGATTTAGTTCAGATGGAAATTGTTAAACACGTGATTTCTGCTGTCTGAAGATCACACTCATTAGCAAACAACAGATCTGAGACGAAGAGTCAGAGCAGGAAAACAAGTGTCAAGCTGAGAAAGTTAAGATAAGATAAGCCTTTATGCAGCAGTGAGTTACAGCTCATTTCTGTGTAAAGCAGACAGAGCCCGCTGGGAGAAAGGAAACAGTTATGTAACACATGGAACCCAGCGTGGAAGAGAAGAGACATTCAAACAGATTAGCTATCAAACTGCAACCAAGCTAACGGAGGGGAAAAGAAACCCTTAAACCTGATTAAAACTAGGACGCTTCTCATAGTAAATGGAGCTAGGATGAGATGAAAGTGCATTTCTTATTGAGGCGTCACGTCTCAGGCGGATGTGCCCAGTGTTTGCAGCCGTGTTTTTGTAGTTAAAAAGGGGAAGGAGGGTCCAACAAGCTCCTCAGAAGGAGGAAAAGGATGTAGGGCAAATGTTCTTCATCTTGACAAGGCGCTATAGTCAGACGATAGTCAGACCATCCGGAAGTCTTTATGCAGAGTGAAAGTTGTAGCTTTCTGCCTGAGCATTTGTAGGTAAAACTATCTCCTGATCGTAGCTGTTGTAGCAGTGGTGTAATCATGTTTCTGTCCCCAATACTGCACTGATTCCAAAAGGGGAAATTCTATTTCCTCCCTCCCCGCCTGGAAACTTATACGTTGGTGACCTATACGCCGGTAGTAACATGTGCTGGGGTTAGCACAACAAGTTGATTGGCATGCGAGTCAGTGACACTATGGTGAGCACAAATGAAACGCTATGCCCGCTACATCAGTTTTCAATTTCAGAGCATAAGAGATGCTTTTTCAGTTTTATGGAAACCAGACAATACTTACTTGTATGATCAATGTATTGTTGTTTGGATCTTTACGTGCAGTTTTTTGACAACAAGAAAAAATATTGAATGTCATCAGACTTATTGTTATATTACTAAATTAATGAATACTTGAGTTTGGGGATTCTGTGTTTCGCCTAAGTGCATTGCAGCACGGCAGATGCTTGTTGTCATGAGGAATAACACCAAAATGGGAGATGTAATATGGCTTCCGGCAGCAGGGCTGAGCAGCCTATCCTATCACAGAGTGAAGGGGCTTCCCCCTGGGTATTATGCGTATGTGTCAACCACCACAGGGCTCTTACGGAGCAAACTAGCAGGGCAAATTATAGAAAATTGCTAGAAAACAGACAGAATAAAGACGAACAACAAGCAGTGGCAATTATAGTCACAGGGCCACTGATTGCCGGCTCAACCCTCTTTGTAACGACTTGATCCCATTGGACAGATAAGAAGCCCTCTGCTGAAAATCACTATCTTTACACCATTGGCACATTTCCCACTTTCTCAGCACCCAATAAGCTGCTTTCTCTCTGAGCCTGAGCACAACTGAAGCGTTTAAATCCTTAAAGGCTTTGCCTCTTAGTTCTCTGTGCAGTATATCCACACTGGGAGGAAACCACGGGGACCCCATGCTCTGTTACTGCTGACCTGGCGGAAAACATTAGTGATGAGAGTTTGTTAGGAAAGAGACATAGAAACAGAAATGGGACCTAAAAAAAGAGCACTGTGTGTTATCTATGTCTTTATGATCTGTCAATAATACTTCATTCTTGTTTGGCAAGAGTCTGTTGGGGCTAAGTCATAAACGGACTTGGAACTAGCGGCTGAGAACATAAACTCATTATGAATATGTTTACTGAGGTAATAAATCAAGTCAAAAGTAGAGTCATTTTCCTATAGACATCTAAAGACGTGCACTTCTTTTTGCAACCAGTGGAGTCGTCCCCAGATGGAAATTAGATAGAATGCAGGTTTAAGGCACTTCCGCATTGGCTTCACTTTTCAGACCAGGAAGCTTTTTCTATTTTATTTTTTTTTTTTTTACAGTCTGTGGGCTAACTATAAAAAGCAATAAAAAGGATATGGTTGCTATTTAATATGCTATTTGATGCTCAATATTTACAGACTGCACTCCACCCTGACAGAAACCCATAATTGAAAGCTGACGAGTGGTGCAGTGAGAAGAGAAGTCCTTAAACTCTAACAGCAAAAAGGACTTTGGCTCAGCAGTAATCACAGGCTTTGCTCTGTAATGATGGGGAAGAGCAGGATCATGTCACACCAGACTCTGGGACCCCTGCTAGTGTACGGTGTGTGTTGGGAGTGTCTGTGTGTGTTACTTATTCTATATTTAAAAAACTTGTAATTGATGAAGACACCGCTTAAGGGAGATGGCAGTTCCGTCCTGCTGTTCTCAGCCTCTTTTTATTTTTTGCATCCTGACTGTGAACTTGTGGAATCTATCACATATTCTGGAGGCTGTTCTGTGAATTTACACACCAAAGCCTGTTAGAATTGTTGACTAAATAGTTAAGGACGCACTGTACTGTCATTCCATCCTCTTCTTTCCAGCTGACATGGCCAAATTATGCAATAATGACTAATATTCCTTTTCAAATCTAACTGCGTACCCACCAGATGTGGATTTTCCTAATGAGACAAATGACGTGAAGCACACTCGAATGGAAGATGTCCAGAGAGAAAGAGAGAGAGAGAGAGAGAGAGAGAGAGAGAGAGAGAGAGAGAGAGAGAGAGAGAGAGGTCTTGGGTCGTATGATCGTTAACAGATTTAACACTTCAGCAAAGGTGCTCATTTCCATACAGGTTTAGTGGCTTGAGTGGGGTATTTTGGCGACGGTAATGTTATTAGTGTTGTAAGTTAGCAGTAGACTTAATTAACCCGACCCAGGGTGAGTCTGATGAAAACTGATGTGTCTGCCCAGTTCATGAAACGAAAGGGACAAAACAGGACAGAGTAACACGGCGGACAGACTACTAGGCAACTGCAGAGTTTTGTAACTTAAACAGGATCAGTGTACTAAGGCTCAGTCCTTGATGCAGCAGCCCTGGGTTTGATTCCAACCTGCGGACCTTTGCTGCATGTCGTTCCTCCTATCTATCCCCTTTTACATCTTCAGCTATCCTGTAAAATGCCCAAAAAATAATCTTAAAAAAAAAATGTCTCCGTGGTAGGGGCACGGAAACGCTGGAGTAGTGTGGATGCTTCAGGAGAGGGTAGTCCTAAGCCCCGGAAAAGCCCCGGCTGAATTTAACCCCTGCTTCTCACACCCCACACTAACACACAGTCACGTCCAATGCTGGTAAACTGTAACGAGCTTAAAGGGATCAGTGTGTGTCTCCCTGCTGTGCAGAAGTCAAACACGGCTTTAATTATTCATGACAGTCTGAGCTGGGGGGCCGAGAGTGTAACCAGTTAGAGCAGAGGGTGGCTGGACTCAAGTCAAAGTGAGGAGAATGAAACTGAATAGAGGTGGGACAGCAGAGGGATGAAATGCTACAATGGGAGGTGGCGTTTAACCTGCCCAAAGGCATTCTGGGGGATTATAAATAGCCATGTGGGACTGCCAGATGGATGTTTATGACCGTTACTATCCTGGAGTTTTACACAAAAAAATCCTTGGAGTCAGGGCTGTTGCCGTGGTTACCATCGAGTATTTTTTTTATTCAACGATGTTGGTCGGCAAGTCCACCTGTCTGTCCGTATGTCCAACGCTTTCAGGTCCAGAGCACGACATCTCGACAGCTTGTGACCAGTTTGGAAAGACGTTTGATACAAATATTCATGTTCCCCAGAGGATGATATCTATAGATTTTGGTGACTTCCTGTCATTTCCTCTAGGGCAGCAGTTTTCAAACTTTTTTCAATAATGTACACGCTTTGAAATATTTTAGTACCCCCTGAAAAGAGCAAAACATTTTTGGTAGAAAAAAAAAAAAAAGCCTTAATAAAGAAGTACAACGCTGTGCCTATTTAGGCTAAACAACAACCATGTAAATAAAAACAAACTTTAATGCTAGCCTCAATTTCGAATGTTTAAAATCCATCACTAAATAAAAAATTTAAAAGAATCTCACATACCCCCTGCAGTACTCTTAAGAACCCATAGGGGGACTAGTACTCCCATTTGAGAAACATTGCCACACTGCTCTAGCGCCACCATCAGGCCAAAATTTCCCCTTGACCAATACATTAGTCTGTGAAGGGATCTCAAAAGCCAATTTTACTGTGAAATTTTGCTATACAGATTTATGGTACATATAGGATGAACCATAATGTTTTGGTGACCACCTTAACTTTTCAAACATCACAATTGGTCCACATTTTCCACAGAAAATGCCTAAAAATATCTAAAAATAATAAAGTAGACATAAAATCTATTCTTATTCTATTTAGACCCTTTTGAATTTATTTCCTTGACATCTTTTGTAATACCATCCTGGCTCCAGGCTCTAAGAATAATAAAATCATGGTTATTCTTTGTTTCCGTCCATAATCTCTGTCCAATGCTTTGGTTTCCTATGGATTCCTGTCAGCCTCAAATAATTAGCAAATACTGGCATACTAGAACGCTAAACTAAGATGGTGAACATGGTAAATGCATAGTAACATCCGCATGTTAGCATTCTCATTGCAAGCATGCTAGCATGCTGACGAGCATTTGGCTCAAAGCACTAATATCGCCTAGAGTTGCTAACATGGCTGTAGAGTCTTCTTGTTCACTTCTTTGAAGCATTTCACAGTATTTGACTTCACCAACCAATAGTTAACTCAACCAATGCGTGCCAATAGTCAACATCTTCAGACTAAATCCAACCAATATCATGGATAACACAGTAATATTCAGTGTTTCCTCTAGGGCTGGGCGATATGGAGAAAAATCAGATATCACGATATTCTAGACCAAATACCTCGATGTCGATATTGGAGCGAAATTGTAGGGTTTACAATTGGGGCTTTAACAAAATATCTTCACACTTAGATTTTAGATAAATAATCATCAGTAATGTGGACATAATGTCTAAGTGGGGAAAATGCTAATTATAGAACAGCTAGAGTAGTCTGGTAAGTTCAGAAAAGTACATCACTTTACTGTAATGCAGCCTTTAAAACCAGGAAAAGACAACACTTATGCCATATCACGATATTACGATATCCAAAATCTAAGATGATATCTAGTCTATCTAGTATCACGATATCGATATAATATCGATATATTGTCCAGCTCTAGTTTCCTCCAAATTGAATCCATTGGATCCTTCCTTAAATTTTAGAGTATGATGATGCACTAAAACTAATCACTGAATCCCAGCCTAATTCAATTCTTTAAGGGTGGATAACTTTATAAGGCTGATTAACACACGGCAACTGCTCAATGGTCAGGGAAGTACGGGGCACATCCCAATAAACAAGGATTCAGGATTTTTTTTTTCTTTCACAAATATGATCTGCAAGAAACATCCATCATATCAGTTGATTATACTCATAAAACAATATCTCAAAATTCATTAATGGCATGGATTTAAAGCAAAGATAATTAATTCTGTCGTCTCTGCTGTGGCGAGACGTCTACAGAGAAGATGGTGTTGAGTTGTTGTGGGAGGTTGTGTGAAAGCCTGCTGCTAATTTTAATCAGCCATTGCAAAACTTGTAAAATGCTAGCTTGTGAAGACACTATTAGGCTTAGGCTGTTGATTTCAGTGCTGTGAAATGCTTTCAGTGCATTGTCTCTTTTTTGTACAGACTTTACAGGCGTTTTCAAAACATTAATGTGACCAGACGAGACATAAAAAGATAACTGGAGCATAATTACAAAGACTCAGGATAGGAATCGAGAACCGCTTCCAGTTCATAATCGGTTCCAAATAGTCTGATCCATCGGAATCGTATGCCTCCTAGCTTATCAATTAATTTGGCTGATGCCGGCATGTTTTCTGACAGTTGGGCGTTGCAGAACAATGACTTCAAACTCATGCATCTACGCTGCATGGAAACAAGAAAGGAGTCATGGCGGAGAGGAAGAAACAGTCATTTCACAAAGAAAAACGACAACAATGACAATGACAGTGCCTGTAAAATGATCCTTTCAAGATTTCCCCACACAGAAAATTGGTCAGGAATCACTAAGGGAATCGATAAAGAATCAGACCAATAATCAGAATCGATAGTGGCATTAGTATCAAGAAAATCGTATCAATTCGGTGCGTTTGTGCATGTTGCTTTAATGCTTTAATGTGACTTGCACCTACGATACCAAGACACATCCCTCGTGTGTGTAAACATACTTGGCAATAAAGCTTTTCTGATTCTGATTCCCATCCCAAAATACGACTGCAATACACAGGTTGACTTCTAAATTAGAAACAAGGCAGCTTAAAACCCGATCTGAGAATCTTGTTGCTCTTTGCACTTGCACAACTACCCGGCAGGAATGAGAAAGTCACCCTGCGACTGTGAACCTTGACGACTGCAGTGACAGAAAGTGCTCGGCGACACAACAGTGTCAGCTCGCTGCGAGAGAGTCTGCTGCAGCAGTAGCAGCGACGAGCTGGTGAGGCGAGGAGTCACAGCCGAGTCACCACGCAGTGACCTCACCGCACTTCTCAGTGCAGACGCCACGTTAGTATACACACGCAGACAATGAGGCGATGGGGCAGGTGGTAGAACCAGCCTCAGACCTTTCTTTCTCCATATACATGCTGGACTCTTCCAGAGATTAGACAGGTTCCCTCAAGACAGTGTCAAGAAACCTTCAGGTTAAAACGTGGCAACTGTGCAAGACCCAGACCTTTTCATGCGAAAATATACGAATTCTGAAGATACTGAATAACAAAATATTGGCTTTCAGCACTTCAAAACAAACTATAGCCCTACTTAATACAATACACCATCCATTCTATTTATAGTTATGACTAACAGTCTGTTGATGAATCATTTCCATATAAAAAGGATCAGCAGCATATTGATTGAAAGTTCCATTCATAACAAACCAGCCCCCACATTACTACAACTTGTTTCTACATCAAAGTCTCCTCCCATCACGAACTGGACACTTTTCTCCATGAGGTCTGGTGCACAGCCAGCTAATTAAGAACAGAAAGGTCACTGCTTTGTTGCAATTTGTTATTTCACCAGAAGAAAAAGGGATCATTATTGGCCAAAGCCAGCCTTTCATGCTGAGGAGCATCTGTTCGGAGACAAAATAGATACTTGGTTATGGAGGGAACACTTGTGTCTGCCTCCCGATTGCCCGATTAATATTTCATGCCGTTTATTTTGCAGTATGGCCTCATTATCATCAATATTCAGGGCTGAGCTGTCACATGCATCCAGAACAGACATATGTGATATCACCTTTTTCTAACTGATTCCACCCCCTTTAAATGTAGTTAGAAAAGGACCAAAAAAACAAACAAACAGTAATCTCTAAAATGGGATAACAAAAAGCAAAGTGTTTGTGAGGGGCCCCATCACTCGACGAAAAAAGCTGATTGAAAACATAGATACTAAGGGTCTTCAAAAGGCAACTGTACACACTTCTTGTAAACTATCCTTAAAAGTGGTTAAAATTAATATTTATATATCCGTTTACAACTACTTGTATATGAAAGAAGTCACTCATAGTGACAAACGTGACTCTGCAGTTCCCCATAGCTGTACGGAGCGGAGCGTTTTAGTGTCTTTCAGCTCATTGTTTTGGATTTCCAGCCCGAACATTTTCCTTCACTCTCACTGCTTTAAGTAGCATTGTTTTGCTGCAGCAGGCAGCTGTTTTTGGCAAGCAAAAAAGCTCACTCCACGCCATAGATATATATATATATACTGTCAGTATATACTCGACCCCAGCCTCCCCTCACCCGTCCATATACTGTCAGTATACTGACTTAGAGTATATATATATATATATATATATATATATATATATATATATATATATATATATATATATATATATGACTCCACGCTACCTGTTACAGTACTAAACTAAAAATTAGCCATTAGCTAGCTAAAATAGGGGGTTGGTGGAGAACAAAAGGGTTAGGGTTAGCAAAAATCTCTGCTAGTTGTTTCGTCCTAAAAAAGCTCTAATGAAACCACTGTAACGGTTATTAACGGTTACTAACATTACCTGCACAGCACCAAACAGCTTAGCTAATTAGCGAGTCCATGAAAAGCGCTATATAAATTCAATTTATTATTATTATTATTATTATAATGGAGCATTTAGCCAAATGTTTCCCTCTAGTCTAGAGTTGATGGAGACCAAACCAGGGATAAAAGGAGAACATTCGGCAGGTGGCAGAAATACGAAATAAGCAACTGTTGGCTAACAAGTTCGCCAAATCAATTTAAAATGTGATGTTAATGTGAATATGGTGGCCAAAGTGGGCATTACGTTTCTTTTTAAAATAACGTTATATAGCTAGCTACTTACAGAATATTCAATACTTGTCGTTTTTAGGGCACACCTGAAAACAGGAGTCAATCAAAGCAGAGTTCAGAGAAAAATATTAGCTTAATTAGGGGTGAAATGGGCTTTACTGCATCAGTTTCACATCTCTAAAAAGGATGCACAGTGCCTGTAATTGTGATAGATTGACCGCTGCCTCAAAATGAGAGTAAACTCACTCTATAATCCACTGCCTCTCTTTTATAATGCACTGTCACAATCATGAAATGGATACCCCCCACCTTTCCCGCCTCCCTCCCCTAATAAACTGCTCCGTGGAGAAGTGAGTGGACAGGGGGCTGCAGAGACATAGCTGAGAGAGGGAATCCCTGCACAAACCTACTGTAGCACATCTCCAAGCTGGCAAGCCATTTAAACCAGCCTGACACAGCGAAATGCTGCGCTCACAGGTCAAACCCCATTTTACCCGAGGAATAATAATGACAAGAGCAACAAAGGACCCGGAAAGGACGAGCTTCATTGTGTGAAACAGCTAATTTCTCTTAAAAGCACAGCCCGGAGCAGGATACACACATACACACACACACAGACACAAGCCGACTAACGTTAATGTTGGAAACAAAATGTCATAGATATATAACAAAATGTAAGGATGGTGGGGCTAAATGCGCAAATGATTTACCTGAGCGGTGGTCAGTGATGAGCAAGTGTCGGATGATGGAGACCTTCCTCTTCTTCTTCTTCTTCTGATGCTTCTGCTTCTTCTTCTTCTGCGCTCAAGTCCACGGTCCTCCTCAGCCTCCCAGCCAAGCCCTCTCTCTCCCCCTTCTCTCTCTCTCTCTCTCTCTCGCTTTCCACAGTGCATGCTGGGAACACGATGGGTGTAGTGCATTCATTACCGCAGTCGGTCCATGAAGCTCATTGGCCAACAGCGAAATTGAGGGAGCATCTCGGGAACAAATGTGAAACATAATCAAATTCATAGATAGGATCAACAAGTTCATATATTTAAAAAAAAGAATCACAAAAATGTAATATAATTGTGATTTAGACAAATACTTGTTTGGTTGTTTTATTTGCCATATCGCCCTGAAATTTATCTGAAATTTTTCAAAAAGGTATTTTTATTTAAATAGGATAAAATCATTGTAATGTGAATGAATGTAGTTTTTTTTTTTTTGTTATACACTGGTATTTTCTCATTAGACTGTCATGGGACCAGTGCCAGCCCTAGTCTTTTGAGGGCCCCAAGCAGTATTTGGTTTGGGCCAAATACTGCTTGGGCCCCCTCATTGTAACATGTTGCCACTTTACTTGGCACTAAACCAACTTGTTTATTGTGAATATTAGTTTAAGCACACACAATGTAAACATAAGCATGTAGACTAAAATGGGACCTTTTAGAACCAACACTATCTTTAAATAATCTACAGTAAATACAGAATTTGTCTTTTACCCCCTAACCCTATGAATGCTCCTTCTCAGGGCCTTCTCTTTGATCTGGTTAAAGTTTGATGCATATTTTATGTTGTCATCGGGGAGGGCTGGTCTTAATGCGTAAGACATCCAAATGTAGAAAGGATATGACACAACCAAAAAGATATGATGCACAAGGCAACTATATGGTGAAGAACATACATTTATTAAAATAACTAATACATTGTGCAAAGTGTGGTACAGTGATCAAATGAGGAAAACAAAAGGAGCACTGCTTAAATAAAATGTTAACGTAAATGTAGTTGACGGAGACCAAAACAGCTAGTGAATATTGACTAATATTGATCAGGTGACCAGAAACACGACTTTAAATGAATGCTAATGTTGCTAATGTGTCTGCAGAATGCGTAAATACAACTTTTTGCTACTACGACGGACGTCAACGTTGTTTCCCTGCTGCCCCTCAAGTGGCGAATAAATCAATGAATAATGCTTCAAAGGGTGCGTTAGGGGCCCCTCTCGGTTTACAACGAAATAGTAAATGAACATCCCAGATAGCAAATAGTCATTGAAACGATGTTAAATCAACATCCTGCTGTCAACGATAAAGTCACTGAATCAACATCGAACTCTGATGTTGATTCTTCATCATGTTGCACCCTCCATTATCATTGAAACGTTTAAATCATACCTATAGATCAACAGGATTTCAATGGTATTTCAATTACAATGGATATTGAAACAATGTTACCCAGATAGCAAATAGTCATTGAAACGATGTTATATCAACATCGCGCTGTCAACGATAAAGTTATTGAATCAACATCGAACTCTGATGTTGATTCTTCATCATGTTGCACCCTCTATTACCATTGAAACAACGTTTAAATCAGACCTAGAGATCAACAGGATTTCAATGGTATTTCGATTTCAATGGATATTGAAAGAATGTTGAAATCCCAGCATATCAACGAAACTTCAATGGTACCCTATTTTAGTACCACGTTTAATCTAAAAAGGTCTAAATTAATATATTAAAAACATTATTATTAAGCTAGTATAATCCTTTCTTTATTGTCAGCCAAGGTGGGCTAGAGCAAAATATAGAAACTATGGCAGACTAAGCCTAGACTTTCTAGCACAAATGACACCCCAAGCGTTTTTATTGTATTTTTTCTTTTTTTTCTTTTAACGCGCTAACTCCTGCAGTGTCGGTCGTCCAGCTCCTCCCGCCTGGTATGGTAAAGGCCACCCCTTTCCCCCCCTTTGAGAATTCATAGGCAATTAGTGTATTCTTCAGTTCGTTGAGTCAGGGCATCTAAAATAGAAAAGCAAAAGTACATTTCAGTTTAACATTAGCAGTAGCCTAAGACTTCTGCCTATGAAGGGTAGGCTATACACAATAGTCTTTGTATGTCTTTGCAATGCTTTACAGAATATGTTCAATATTGACATAGCCATTGCCCTCGGCTCAACTGTTGATGGTAACAAGATCATACCAATACCATTTTCAGAAGCCTCAAAATATAATAATTTCACACTTACATCAAAATGAGTCCCTCATGTTTTTCTCTGAAGGGTGCCATAAGCAGGGAGAACACACATGGGCGTGGATCACACTTTTCTCTCTGTTGTAACCTACTTCACCAGGATGCACTCTCTCAAAAAAGACAGAAAACAGAAAAAAAGTAATTAAGGTAATATGTCAACAACAACCCCAACACAATAAGCCCAGCAACTTTAACTAAAAGTGTATGACAACATGAAGGCTTACCTTAGTCTGATAGTTGAACATTTTATTTATGTGATTTTACAGTTACAGAGTGCAGCAAGGCTAAGCTATCTAAAGCTCAAGGAAAATCTTTCAACTTTTAATTTCCATAGAAAATGAATACACATATTACAAAAGTTTTAACCTTACCTGAAAATATTCTTCACCGTTGTGTGTAGGTGATAGTCATCACTGACTTCAGCTGTGCCATTCCCAGATAGCAATGAGTCGGCGGACCACCGGCGGTGCTCCAGAGGCAGTAGAAGCGTCAGAATGGCGTAATCGCAAACACGTTTGCCGGCGGTACGTTTGCCTTCCTACCGCCTTCGTTCCGAGGCCGGCCCGCGGGACAACCGCCGTTCCGCCGCCGTTATACCAAAGGTGGCCATTCTGCGGCCCGTCGGAGGCAAACGCTATTTTCGAGCGATCTGCCGCCGGTTATTGTGTGTATATATATATATATTCATTTATTTATATTTAATATTTATAGCATGCAGTTTATCAAGAATAATGATTGATCAAACCAGACAAATTTCCATTTGGCGTTTTAATTCCACATTTCAAAGTACAGTAACTGTCATTGAAACAAGACGTGTCAGATCACTTAAATACACACACATATATATTATATATTTACACATACATACATAGCCTACTGAGGTAAAAACAGTAGTAGAACAGACATACATAACTGCAATGCTGACTTGTGACACAAGGATTTACAAGTTCTATTTAACAACAGAATAAAAGTTAAGCACTGTGACAAAACGAAAAAAGCAAATGTTAACAACAGAGTAAGTAGAATATTTGGTGAAATAGGATTTCCAAGCTATTTTTAATAGAATAACAGTTAAGCACACTGATGGAATGAAAGTAGAATTTTGGTACTAGTTAATGTGCAATATCAAGTAACAGGTATGAAATAGGATTTACAAACTATAATACCATTGTTAAGCACTGACTGAATGAAATAAGCCAATACTAAAGTTACGTTAAGTAAAATATTTGGTACCAGAACAGATAATGAGCAGATATCAAGTATTAGAGGTATAATCTAGGATTTACAAGCTATATTTATAAATAGAATAGTTAAGCACTGTAACAATGAAATAAGCAGCAAATTGTATAGGAAGTAATTGAGATCTTTGGTATCAAAGAATGTGCAGGATACCAGCTAATATACATTTTGACATTAAATTTACACATGACAACAAGTGGGAACAAACACAATTAACAGCAGGAAATCTGGCTGTAGAGAACACAGCCAATCAGAACGTGTGGAGTGGTTGGGGTCTGCGTGGGGTAGTGGGCTAAGAATTGCGGGACAGTCTAAGTAATGATAATCAGTCTTTCAAGCCTGACTACGTAGCTTGATGATGCAAAATTGCACAACACACATAGCCTACTGTTATCGTCACATTCGGTAACCGACAAGGTTGTGTAGGCTAACTCCACAGCCAACATTAATGAACGTCTAATATAACATGAGCTAATGTCTAATAATATCAGCGATCTCTCTCTTCTAATATACATCCAAAAAACTTCCCACTGGACCGAAAAATATGAAGGTAAATATGGTGCAAAACGTGAGAGCTTGTAGAATACAATGTGAGAACTTGCAGAACAAAAAAATTGAACTTGTATGTTAAAATTTGCACTTGTAAAATAAAAATTTGCACTTGTAAAATAAAAATTTGCACTTGTAGAATAAAAATTTGCACTTGTAAAATAAAAATTTGCACTTGTAAAAATTATTCACATTTGAAGTCACAAAAAGAAAAAAAACATGAGAGCTTGTAAAAAAAATCTGAACTTGTAAATTGAAATTTGCACTTGTAGAAAAAATATTCACAAATGTGTAGATTGATATTTGCATGAACACAATGACAGCTGCAAACTTGTAATGCAACATTTACTCATGTACTTTTTTTTACTCAGGTTGATTTTCCATCACAACCACAACTCAGTGATTACAACCTCGCGAATCTGTCACTGTATTCGCGCATCACAAAGAGGCGAATCCCGCCGACTTTTGCAACACTTGTTGCGATACATTTGGTGCAAAACTAATTTGTACCTGTGGACTTAGGCTGTGGAGCTCTGATCCAACAGAACGGGAAAGCAGGGTTTCTATCGCCAGATGAGGGACAACTCCGTCCGGCTTATTTAGCTATGGCGCATGGAAGCCTGGTTGAATAGCAAGCGTAAGCCGTTAGCTAACTAACCAACCAGCCTGATTCTAAATAAATACCTTTTAATTATCTTAACACTTTTTTAACAGTCAAACTGAAACACTGGCGGTGAGCTCCAGGTCCTGCAGACGGACCGTCACCAGCGGGTATCGGCCAGCGGAGCAACATCGCTATTATTGCCAGAAAGCTTCGCTACCGACCTCGACCTGCAGTCGGAGCTCCAGCGGGACACGGAGAGCCCCGCACCCGGTAGCAGCTCACCGCTAGTGTTGGTGGAATAGCAAGCTAGCGTTAGCTAACTAACCAGCTTCTAAATAAATACCTTTTAGTTATCTAAACACTTTAACAGTCAAACTGAAACACTGACGCGTAGGCGCCAGGTCCTGCAGCCGCAGACGGACCGTCCATCAGCGGGTAACACGTGTGCAAGTTCTGCATCCCTGCCAAGACTTCCATCCATAAGGGGAAATAATGATTTTATAAGGCAAAGTAGCTACTGTTTAATTAAAATGTAGGCTATATACATTCCTTTGTCATGTTCATCAATGATGATTATAATTTTACAACGTTTAGAGACATCAATGTTTTATCAGACTATCATTTCCTTGCTACCTGGGTGCAAATCTCGGCAGCAACGAGGGTTAAGAGATGACGACATTCGCGCAAAATGATTGCTGCTGCCCGCGAGGTGGATGTAATTCTGCAGAAGCTATTGTTGCTGCCCGCGGGGTGCAATGATTGGCGCAGTGAGGCACAACATCAGCAAAGCAAGCTGTGGTCATGGCCGGGGATGTGCCGATGCTACCGGTGCGCGCTCTCTGTGTCCCGCTGGAGCTCAACTGCAGGTCGAGGTCGGCAGCTTTCTGGCAATAATAGCGATGTTGCTCGCTGGCCGATACCGCTGGTGACGGTCCGCCGCGGCGCTGCAGGACCTGGAGCTCACCGCCAGTGTTTCAGTTTGACTGTTAAAAGTGTTAAGATAATTAAAAGGTATTTATTTAGAATCAGGCTGGTTGGTTAGTTAGCTAACGCTTAGCTTGCTATTCAACCAGGCTTCCATGCGACATAGCTAAATAAGCCGGACAGAGTTGTCCCTCATCTGGCGATAGAAACCCTGCTTTCCCCGTTCTGTTGGATCAGAGCTCCACAGCCTAAGTCCACAGGTACAAATTAGTTTTGCCCAAATGTATCGCAACAAGTGTTGCAAAAGTCGAGGCGCAGATTCGCCTCTTTGTGATGCGAGAGCGCATACAGTGACAGATTCGAGAGGTTGTAATCACTGAGTTGTGGTTGTGTTTGAAAATCAACCTGAGTAAAAAAAGTACATGAGTAAATGTTGCATTACAAGTTTGCAGCTGTCATTGTGTTCATGCAAATATCAATCTACACATTTGTGAATATTTTTTTACTACAAGTGCAAATTTCAATTTACAAGTTCAGATTTTTTTACAAGCTCTCATGTTTTTTTCTTTTGTGACTTCAAATGTGAATAATTTTTACAAGTGCAAATTTTTATTTTACAAGTGCAAATTTTTATTTTACAAGTGCACATTTTTATTTTACAAGTGCACATTTTTATTTTACAAGTGCAAATTTTTATTTTACAAGTGCAAATTTTTATTTTACAAGTGCAAATTTTAACATACAAGTTCAATTTTTTTGTTCTGCAAGTTCTCACATTGTATTCTACAAGCTCTCACGTTTTGCACCATATTTACCTTCATAGAAAAGCCCTTAGTCCGACGGCCCGTTATCCCAATATCAAAAGCCCACCTTGTCTAACATTATGTAGCTAGGCTAACTTCATTTTTGCAGAAGAGCGTAGCTAGCTACAAGTTAAATGCCAGCCGACATAACACTTATTTCTTAAAGAGCAGTACAAAGTAAAATGTTATGATTACGCTATGATTTATACAGCGTATTATGATTTATCTGTTAAATTGAGCAATATATCAAGGGAGTCTGGAAACTGGACTTACCGTGTTTTTCGCAACGGGCATTCAAAGCAGTCGGCTTTTGTTTTCAGGGTACCGGGACATCGGACTAACATTATGAGCTTTTGGTCCATAGAATTTTTTTTTTTAGCTAGATATCACAAAAATATAATGGATATCCATTATATTTTTGCCTGTTAAAAGTGAACCACAATGTGGTTAAAAGTGAACCACAATAGCCATCAGCAGCACGAAGTTAGCCTACGTTAACTTTGGCAGATTTTGACGTTGGTTTAAAAAAATCTATTTCAATGACTTCAGCACTGCGCGGGTTACTGTTACTACACTAGCTAACCATCATATTAACGAGTAACAACAGTATTTGATTTGGTACTGTCGTGCCAAGCCAGGTACTTTGTATGCCCTGACTGCGGGAGCGTGCGTGCAGAGCTTCGGTCCCCCTACAGGTTGTCTCATTGGAACTACAGCTGCAGTTAAAAGTTACATTGTGGAAGACGTAACATAAGTAAGATAGTAACAAGGGTCTCATTGATCTACATAAATACGTGTATTTCTCTGTTACATTAAGGCGACGTTTGAATTGTTTAATGCGCTGTTTATTATTGTGGATTATTCGACAGTGTTTTCCAAAGTTCCATACTGACATGCTGAGCTATTAGGCCTATAGTATCTACGTTAGTCATGCAGGTTAGTGAACAATATTTTTTCCTTTAGTGAACAATATTTTTTCCTCGTCCCTGCTAACCCGTCCCTCCCTGCCCTGTAACGTGATTTCTGTTTTAATTTAATTTAGTTTAATATGGCTTTTCAATTAAACGCTTTGTTCACCTGTCTGCCATATAAGTTACAGAGGGGATACACAAAATATCAGGCTGTTTTTCATCTGATATTTTGTGTATCCCCTCCCCTACCATGCAAAGGGTCTGTCCTCTCATCATGTGTGTTATTTTCTGATTTTACCAGGTCACAATAAACAACCTGAGACAATATGGATATGTGTGCTGTTTTCTAGCCAAAGTTACAGAGGGGATACACAAAATATCAGGCCGTTTTTCACCTGATATAATCTGTATCCCCTCCACTAACATGCAAAGGGTCTGTCCTGTCATCATGTGTGTTATTTTCTGTGTCTACCAGGTCACAATAAATAACTTGAGATAATATGGAGGTGTATGTGGTTTTAAAGCAAAAGTTACAGAGGGGATACAGAAAATATCAGGCCGTTTTTCACCTGATATAATGTGTATCCCCTCCCCTACCATGCAAAGGGTCGGTCCTCTCATCATGTGTGTTATTTTCTGACTTTACCAGGTCACAATAAAAAACCTGAGACAATATGGAGAGGTGTGCTGTTTTCTAGCCAAAGTTACATTGGGGATACAGAAAATATCAGGCCGTTTTTCATTTGATATAATGTGTATTCCCTCCCCTTCAATGCAAAGGGTCTGTCCTCTCATCATGTGTGTTATTTTCTGACTTTACCAGGTCACAATAAACAACCTGAGACAATATGGAGATGTGTGCTGTTTTCTAGCCAAAGTTACAGAGGGGATACAGAAAATATCAGGCCGTTTTTCACCTGATATAATGTGTATCCCCTCCCCTACCTTGCAAAGGGTCTTATAATAGCTAAGCCTAATAATTTAAAGCCACTGAGGGTTATACAGACTTCAAACAAACTGTCTATGGCTAGTAAACTAGCTGACACGTTCTCTTCTACCTTACAACGCTCAGTAGCCTACTGTTGAAATCATAGACTCCATTAGTCATCGTTGCGTTTTGATGGACATTTATTGATTACAATGTTTTTGAATGAACGTGCAAAAAAAAACATATGTCCATTAAGCTCCACCAACAAACATTTACACATCCACATTAGCGTTGCGGTGTGTTGCGATTTGATGCGGTCAAAAACTATTTGTGCTCCTCCGATGAACAGCACCCCATGTTACCTGCTTAAATAAAAATTTCAACATGAAATCTTTTGTTTGTCAATATTTTCAGGTCACTCAACCATTTGAATTGGTAGGGATGGACCTGGTCGGAAAATTGTCCACAACCAAAAAATGGACATCAATATATTTGTGTCATGATAGACTATTTTACTAAACGGCCACAGGCTTACTCTCTGAAATCGAAGTCAGCCAAGGAGGTGACTTCTTGCATCCTAAAATTTGTCCATCAGTTTGAAGCCCCCAAAAGGATTCTAACTGACCAAGGCAAAGAATTTGTCAATTCCGTAAGTAGCCTACTTCACTCCTTGCCAAAAATTGTGTACATGTTGTTGATATACCAACTATAACTGTAACAAAATGTATGTTATGATTTTGGCTTATTTTTGCAGATCAACAAGACAGTTTGTGAGATTTTAAACATCAAAAGGAGCCTGTGCTCACCTTATCATCCACAAACTAATGGTTTGGTTGAGCGGATGAATGGCACAATTCAGAGGTGAGCTCTTTGTTTTACTACATTAAGATTTTATACTTATGTGTCATAACAGTCTTATACTATTCTATGTAATATTTACACCGAAATGGCATACAGAGAAATATATAAATACAATAAAAAAGAAGAAGATCACAGTCATAAATATTACAATGATTATGTCATAAATATAATGTTTGTCTTCATTGTCAGAGCCCTGAGCAAACTGGTGGGCCAGCATCCAGATACTTTGGACGATTATCTGGATGCTGTAATGTTCGGTCTCCGAACAAAAAAACAAACAACAAAATGTTCGCCCTACTACCTCATGTTCGGCACAGAGGCTCGCTATCCATCGGAAGTCCCTGAGCATTACATGGTTGTTTTCTCATATATTTTTATTTTTCAATCCTTTTTTCTATCTCTATCTATCTATTTGTGTATATGACAGACATGCATAACACACCCTTATGTAAGGATTTAATGGAAATGTAATTTTGGTTATAGCTTGACAGCACTGTGGAGGACGTTGTGGGGCAGGAAGTTATGGCCCAAGACATACAACAACAACAACAACAACAACAACAGTTAATGGACCTTGTTCAACAAAACCTGGCCGAGGGACACGAAAAAACTAAAAACAAAGGAAAAGCCAGTGAGAAAACCCCAGTCTTCCAAATCGGGGACACTGTTTTGAGGCAAAACATTAGGAGCCAATAAAGGAAGGGGGGGGAAATTGGAGGCAAATTTTGTAGGGCCATTCATAATCATGGCAGTGGAACATAAAAGTGTTGATCTGCAGGATGAAAATGGAGCACTCCTGCGCAAAATAAACATTGACCAGCTCAAACACAACATTAGGGAAACACCCCGAGTGCCACACTGGGGGGATAAAACCAAACGCGACGCTCCAGTGGGTGCTACAACAGCTCCCCAGCTGGCTGCAGCCCCACTGGCCGCAGCCCCCCAGCAGACCACAGCTCCACCAGCAGACCACAGCTCCACCAGCAGACCACAGCTCCACCAGCAGACCACAGCTCCACAGCAGACCACAGCTCCACCAGCAGACCACAGCTCCACAGCAGACCACAGCTCCACCAGCAGACCACAGCCCCCCAGCAGGCCACAGCTCCACAGCAGACCACAGCTCCACCAGCCTCAGCTCGAAGGCATCGAGCTGCTACACCAGCCGTAGCCACCCAGGAGCCAGCAGCTGCATCAGCTGCAGCCCCCCAGCAGCTCCACTGGCCGCAACATCGGCAGCACTTCAATACAATCAAGCTGTCGCTGAGAAATGTACGTATTATATTTCAATTTTCAGTATACAAACTAATAATTTTCTTGTCTGTCCTGTTTCTGTGGCCAACACGTCTCCAAAAAGTTGGGGCCAGGTCATGTTTACCTCTCTTCATCCCCTCCTCTTTAACGAAGACTCTGGTAACTGAGAAGACCACTTTTTTTATATTTTTAATATGAAATGTTTTGCCATTCTTGCTAATGTATGATTAAATGTGTGACATTTCACCACTTCTTTTCTTTAAGCATTTCACAATGTTTCCAGTCTTTTGTTGGCAGTGTGTACCAACTTTTTTTAGAAGGTGTAGATTATTGTAATTATTTATTTTTACATTCTTTTTGACAGATGTACAGGATGCTTGGGCAGGAAGGGATGCCCATGTCCTGCTCTCCAAGATAGGGGCCTATACATTATTTTATTGGGACATTAAGAGGACTGGTCCCAACATGGAGCTGGAAAGTGAGGTTAGATAATGTATTTTAAACATTTTTGGAAATTAAATGTAGAGGCTAATTTGTATGTCAGCTATAGAGCTATCAACACCTTTTTATGAAAAACAATATATGTTTAATATTTGTTCACAGTCAATCAATGCACATCTGGCGGTATTGGTGCGCAACCCTAATCGTGAAAACACAGCCATGGCAGCATTTATAGTCTCATTTGCTATGACTACCATGTGGAACAGGGGGACTCCAAGACTCAAGGTCTGTATTGGTATCATATATCTCATGGATGTACTCTAATGAACTCTTCAGATTACTTAAAAATGGCCATGATATAAAGTGTAACATTTTTGGAATAACTTAAAATATAAGTAGTTGTATTTTTTTTTTTCAGCAACATAGTGTCTGGAACAACTTTTCATTAAGAAAGGATAACACACAGTCAGCTGATAAGAGAGCAGTATTGAAAGACGGCTAAGAACGAATGGCTGCAATCCTGCATAAAGTTGCACTTATCTTCATAATCTTCAGTTGCTTATTTTTTATAATGCTTGTTTCTTAACTATGAAGGTCATTTACCCAGGATCCAAGAAGTCACTATTCTTGGATCCGCTGGGGGAGTCCAAAAAAGACCTCCAAAGATGTTTGGAAACAACAAGGTAAGGACTGCTAAAAATTAACATTTTTGTCTTATGTCCACTTTACATGAAAAAATGACAGTGGACATAAATATATGAAATATACTGTATATATTATAATTTGCATGCGATGCCAACATTAATGATTATAATATTTTTTTAATATTGTTGTCTTCAGGGCATTCATGCGAAAGAAGTGATGCAATGTCTCAAGGTGGAGATGTGAGACAGTCCAGCATCCCAAACAGTCCGACTCCACCTCTTGTGGTGTATTTGCCCTGAAAGTATGTTCCTAACCAGACGAGTGTCCTCCCTCTCATATCAATGTATAATACCACTGATGTCCAGTTATGAATACTAGACAAAAAATAGTTTTTAAGACAACCAATGACTTAAACAAAAATGTTGTTCACCGACAACTGATTTGTCTCTGTAAGGCTTTATATACTATTATTTACTACAGTTTTGCTGAAAATGGTGATACTATAGTTCTTGACAATTTTTTTTTGTTAGGTTATTCTATTTTGATAAGGACTAAGATTTTAGTTTTTTTCAGCCCCTTATGAAATACAGGTATATTAAGATTAGATCTGTAACACAAGAATGACAATGTGTAACTTCTCACTGAAGACATTTTCTTTTTTTTCCAGATTCAATGTGACCTTTGCTGCCGTTGGTTCCACCAGTTGTGCGTTAAAAGCCCACCAGCAGAGGGATCATTCATTTGTTCCGCGTGTGTGACATGAACCCAATTCTCTGTCCCTCTTTCCCCCTCTCTCTCTCCCTCCAGTGTAATTTGTGCATTTTGTAGTTGTTAATTTGTTAATTGCATATTTGAGGGCCTAAACAGGCATATGTATACTTGTTTTAGGTAATGTTCTTTATTATAATTTTCATAAAGCCTAGTCCTTTTTCTAAGATTTTGTATAATTTAACTTTTTTTACAAGTCAGTTAGCGCTTGTTCGGTAAAGGCCTATTTACTGTATTGATTTTTAAAACAGCTTTTGAACTTAATAAAAAACAAACCAAAAGCACACTAACATACATGATGACAGGACAGATCTTTGCATGTTAGTGGAGGGGATACAGATTATATCAGGTGAAAAACGGCCTGATATTTTGTGTATCCCCTCTGTAACTTTGGCTAGAAAACAGCACACATCTCCATATTGCCTCAGGTTGTTTATTGTGACCTGGTAAAGTCAGAAAATAACACACATGATGAGAGGACAGACCCTTTGCATGGTAGGGGAGGGGATACACAAAATATCAGATGAAAAACAGCCTGATATTTTGTGTATCCCCTCTGTAACTTATATGGCAGACAGGTGAACAAAGCGTTTAATTGAAAAGCCATATAAAACTAAATTAAATTAAAACAGAAATCACGTTACAGGGCAGGGAGGGACGGGTTAGCAGGGACGAGGAAAAAATATTGTTCACTAAAGGAAAAAATATTGTTCACTAACCTGCATGACTAACGTAGATACTAGGCCTATAGCTAAGGAGCATGTCAGTATGGAACTTTGGAAAACACTGTTGAATAATCCACAATAATAAACAGCGCATTAAACAATTCACACGTCGCCTTAATGTAACAGAGATTATGTATTGTATGTATGTATTATATTATTTATGTAGATAAATGAGACCCTTGTTACTATGGAAAACCCTGTCGGTCTTCCACTATGTAACTTTTAACTTCAGCTGTAGTTCCAATGAGACAACCTGTAGGTTACCTGTAGATAAGTACCTGGCTT
This sequence comes from Perca fluviatilis, assembly GCF_010015445.1. Lineage (NCBI taxonomy): Eukaryota > Metazoa > Chordata > Actinopteri > Perciformes > Percidae > Perca > Perca fluviatilis. Next base: position 19,910,668 of record NC_053134.1, on the reverse strand, counting down.
GGCACGACCTGTCAACTATATGTCGATGGCTTTTCAACAACAGGTTGTTTCCCGGTCAACTCTAAATCAATGTTTTTTCAACACATTGACAATATCACCCGGTAAACCAAATATCAATGCTTAATCAATCATAAAGATAACTATAGATCAATGTTGTTCCAATGTTGTTGCCATCAACATTAATAACATCAGGGTTCATCGATATGGTAATGGTGATTCAACATTTATTTTGCATTGAAATTTCAATGTCAACCATAATGATGAGTCAGAAGGAAAATCAATATTTATTCAATGTTGGCTTGCTGTAGTGGAAAGTTAAATGATGGAGATATCTGTCTGTCAGGCTGATATCAGCAGAGGTAAATATTTTATGACGGCACTCAGCCACAGAAGAACATGTCGACTCAGCTGTCACTGATGTAACAGAGTGTAATAAAAACATCATCAATCTCTTTTAACCCACAAAGCCATGACGCCACCGACTAGCTCCGGTCTGTTGTTGAGGTTGCTGCCCTGAAAGACAATAATCTGTGTCGTCAACAGACTTGTTTTTTTTAAAGGTATAGTTTTTTTTAAAGGTATAGTTTTTTGGGGGGGTAATATTTTTTTAATATTTGATCATGTTTTATCTCAGAAGTTCATTGGGTACCTAAACTATATATCAGAATGTCTGCATAATAATAACATACAGAGCCTAATAATGACACTGCAGTCTCCAGTCAATACATTACACAACAGGATCATACAGTAAGCACAAAGCTGGATTAAGAAAACTTGTAATTAATGCATGGATAACTGTGTGAATGAACGTACAACTCCTAGGATTGCGGTAGAGCTAATTACACTTTAATGAGAAGCCACGGTCCAGCCTCCAGGCCTCTGGAGGCCAACAGCACACTCACAGATGCTGCTATAGCAACTAATTAATTCCAAATTCAGCGTTAATGCTGCGGCGTCATCTTTCATCAGCATTAAGTTGGATGTTTACAGGCAAATCGGAGTATGAATCTGAGTCGAAATCACCTTTTTTCTGTAGGTACGTTTTAGCTTCGAGCCTCAGTTTGGTTATTTAATGGTGTCAGCATGAATTCATGACATAACCAACGCTGTGCCATGAATACATTTATTGCCCCTGCATGAATCAGTGAAACAGATGTTGCATCTGAGGCAAAAACCGAGGCACAGGCTGCACCCCTAAGTGCAGCACAAATGATGTCATCCAATCACAGCAAGACGCATCTGCACACAGCAGCTGCACACAAAATAGAAACTAAGATGAGCGTACAGCCTCAGCGGATTGGTCTCGATTTCACAGTATTGCTAGTACAATGTTTGTCATGATCTTCTGGGAACCTTGCATGCCTGTACAAAATCAAATGTAGATCCATGCAATAGTTGTTGAGGTATTTCAGTCTGGAAGTGGTGGACTGACTGACCGATTGACATTGTCATCCCTTTGCTAGGCTAAAAAGAAGTTTTTAAAAATATAACAAAAAAAGCCCTGACTCAGCTTTGAAAGCGTTGGCTTCAGTTTCGCACCGTACAGCAATCCAGCAAATGCCCCTCCTGTAGCCCAATGTAAAATGTTGTTACCATACACACCTTCGGCTGATCCAACAGGTGTGTTATTGATCTATTGAGGCTACAGCAGATCTGCTGACCACAGCTGTTACTGAAATCACCACAAACATTTCAGAAGCTCAACAAAAGTGTCTCCTGCTATCAGCCAAATAAAGTTCTGACTCACTTCTCACCGAGAGGGGTGCACGCAAACAAAGGGAAGGGAGACATATTTAATTCATAAGCTCTTGCAATGCAGGAACACCTGGTTTTCCGATATGCTGAGGCCTGGAAGCTCCTCGCAGCTGTCTACCAACAAACAGCAGCCAGGGATAAGACACAGACAGGAAGTAGCTGCTTAGGCTGGTTAATGTCAGTGGATATTTACTGTCACTGAGTAGGCTGTTGCATCCCGCGGGGCACAGCTGCATTTCCCATAGGACAGCTCCATCCTAATGGCCAGCAAATGCATAATGAAGCACGGGTTGGCAGAGAAATGGTGTGTGGTAATTGTGACAGCCAAATCCCATTTTCACCCTGGGAATTGTCTTTTCGTAATCTACTGTAAAGTCAGAGCCGTTTGTCTATCTGCACAGAAAAAAAGCTACATGTTTTTAACCAAAGGGAAATAAATGTGCTCTAACCATTTACAGCATGAGTCCCTTGGGGAAAAAGTCCTCCGCCACCAACCCCCAGTATACCCTGGTGCTTGGGAATCTACTCATATGTTTGGTTAACATGAATACAAATTGTTCAAAGACAATTTCATTTTTGAAATGGCACAGAGTTGCATAAATTAGGAACATATTAAAGATCCAGACAACGTGTTTAGTTGTTCATTATCAAAGTCTGTGTCGCCCGTTCACAAACTTGTCCTTTTTCATGAATATTTACCACCACCATCAATTCCAAGTATTCCTTTTGACACACATCGGACCTTTAAAGCAGCTGAAATCGTTTCTATTAATTAAGTACATATGCCACACACCTAATATGTTACCGTCAGACCAGAAACTATGGTAGCCTATGATAGTGGCTCCCAAACTTTTTCACGTCAAGGACCCCTAAACGGACACAAATTAGACCATGGGCCGCCATTTTTTCAGATTTTGTCCCATGGCCCCCCCGCATCTGACAGGATTTTGCTTTTAGAGGTTTTATTACACCACACGTACAGTGCCTTGCGAAAGTATTCGGCCCCCTTGAACGTTTCGACCTTTTGCCACATTTCAGGCCTCAAACATAAAGATATAAAACTGTAATTTTTTGTGAAGAATCAACAACAAGTGGGTCCCAATTATGAAGTGGAACGAAATTCATTGGCTATTTCAAACTTTTTTAACAAATAAAAAACTGAAAAAGTGGTGCGTGCAAAATTATTCAGCCCCTTTTACTTTCAGTGCAGCAAACTCTCTCCAGAAGTTCAGTGAGGATCTCTGAATGATCCAATGTTAACCTAAATGACTAATGATGATAAATAGAATCCAGCTGTGTGTAATCAAGTCTCCGTATAAATGCACCTGCTCTGTGATAGTCTCAGAGGTCCGTGTAAAGCGCGCAGAGAGCATCATGAAGAACAAGGAACACACCAGGCAGGTCCGAGATACTGTTGGGAGAAGTTTAAAGCCAGATTTGGATACAAAAGATTTCCCAAGCTTTAAACATCCCAAGGAGCACGTTGCAAGCGATAATATTGAAATGGAAGGAGTATCAGACCACTACAAATCTACGAGACCCGGCCATCCCTCTAAACTTTCAGCTCATACAATGAGAAGACTGATCAGAGATGCAGCCAAGAGGCCCATGATCACTCTGGATGAACTGCAGAGATCTACAGCTGAGGTGGGAGACTCTGTCCATAGGACAACAATCAGTCGTATACTGCACAAATCTGGCCTTTATGGAAGAGTGGCAAGAAGAAAGCCATTTCTTAAAGATATCCATAAAAAGTGTCGTTTAAAGTTTGCCAAAAGCCACCTGGGAGACATACCAAACATGGAAGAAGGTGCTGTGGTCAGATGAAACCAAAATCGAACTTTTTGGCAACAATGCAAAACGTTATGTTTGGCGTAAAAGCAACACAGCTCATCACCCTGAACACACCATCCCCACTGTCAAACATGGTGGTGGCAGCATCATGGTTTGGGCCTGCTTTTCTTCAGCAGGGACAGGGAAGATGGTTAAAATTGATGGGAAGATGGATGGAGCCAAATACAGGACCATTCTGGAAGAAAACCTGATGGAGTCTGCAAAAGACCTGAGACTGGGACGGAGATTTGTCTTCCAACAAGACAATGATCCAAAACATAAAGCAAAATCTACAATGGAATGGTTCACAAATAAACATATCCAGGTGTTAGAATGGCCAAGTCAAAGTCCAGACCTGAATCCAATCGAGAATCTGTGGAAAGAACTGAAAACTGCTGTTCACAAACGCTCTCCATCCAACCTCACTGAGCTCGAGCTGTTTTGCAAGGAGGAATGGGCAAAAATGTCAGTCTCTCGATGTGCAAAACTGATAGAGACATACCCGCGCGACTTACAGCTGTAATCGCAGCAAAAGGTGGCGCTACAAAGTATTAACTTAAGGGGGCTGAATAATTTTGCACGCCAATATTTCAGTTTTTTATTTGTTTAAAAGGTTTGAAATATCCAATAAATTTCGTTCCACTTCATGATTGTGTCCCACTTGTTGTTGATTCTTCACAAAAAATTACAGTTTTATATCTTTATGTTTGAGGCCTGAAATGTGGCAAAAGGTCGAAAAGTTCAAGGGGGCCGAATACTTTCGCAAGGCACTGTATGAAACCCATGACCAAAATAGTCATGCAATAGGTCATTGTGTTACTTAGATGGAATTATAGTAAAAATAAATGATTATACCTTTTGCAGCAGACCCCCAGGATCCCCCTTAGGGGCCCCTGGGGGTCCGTGGTCCCCACTTTGGGAACCACTGGCCTAGAAGTACATTTATAGACCTGGGTCTGTGATTGTTTTTGGACCCACTGACCTCTCAATTTAAATTATTTCACAAACAAGACTTCACAAATTCCCCAGCTAGCTAAACGGCAGATCTTTTTCCACCATTGGTGGTCCAGCAGCTCCCAAGAGCATCTGGCTAAATGTCTTCCCATCATGTGTTGTCATAGAACGTGCTCGAAGTACCAAAGTAGTTTATTTCAGTGAATTTTACATTTACATTTGCACTGATCAAAGTACATGTCATGTTTTGAAATGCCTGAATACAGTAAAATGGAAAAATGCATTCTGGTTTAAAACAAATGAATGACTTAATGTTCATACAGAAACATAAATCACTGCATAAAGTTAAACATCACCAAGGTGCATTTCTTCTGCATGTGGAATGATCCAATGAAAAAGTCAGGGTGCATAACTATAGTGAAATCTCATCTTAATATGCAAACATATTCACAATCACACAGTGAATGCAGTTTGTCAGGAAAAACAACAGGAAGCAGTTGCTAGTGTATATATACTGTGTGTGTGTGTGTGTGTGTGTGTGTGTGTGTGTGTGTGTGTGTGTGTGTGTGTGTGTGTGTGTGTGTGTGTGTGTGTGTGTGATTTGCAGCCCTAATGTCACAGGAAGCACCAGCAGCAATACTGATGATCTTTTATGCCCTGCCTCATTTCACTAAGAGGCTCAACCCGACCGCTGGTGGCGTTTTCAATTTACTTATGAGGCAGACAGGGAAAGACAGAAGGAACTGCAGCTCCCACAGTAACAAACAGCGCCTTATAACACAGACCAAAACAGTGATTCTGTCTGCAGTTCACAATAATATTACATTCATTCATTTATTGCAAAAATATCAGCATTTTGCAAACAGTTCAACATATTGGGAAATGGAATTTTTAGTTGCAGTAGAATCGTTGTGTAAGCAATAGAAACTAAATCTTCAAGTGGTGCTGTCAACAATAAGTCTAAAAATTGTGTGAAACAAAAACAGCTTACATACACACTACAAAACCTCATTTCATCAATAAAAGATTCCTGAGCAAAATGTATTAAATTAAATTTATTTATGTTAACCACATCAATATGTGCAACGGTCAATGGAAACAGACTTAGTGAATAAACCATGACGTACACGTGATAAGCTTACATTGAAGACACAGAAAATGGTGGCAGATAAGTAAGATAAGATTAGTGTTATACGGTCTTCTAATTAAATAAGCAGTCTAAGTGACACTACTGCATTAAATCCACTCGACTCCTCACACTTCAATGGATAGCATTGCCTAATTATCAAAAGGCCTTGTTGTTGGGTCTTACAGCTTTGTCCCTAAGCAATGACGCAGGAATCAGACTTCTTTGGTTTCGGACTCGGTGAGGAAGATGGAGGAGATGGAGATGACGTGGGTTGGTTAACTATTCTGCTGCGTTGGTATTGGTAAGAGGATGTGCTGGGTTGGTAAGTCAAAGTGCTGGGTTGGGACGAGGCTGTGCTGGATGTATAAC
>NC_053134.1:19229628-19299628 GCF_010015445.1 Perca fluviatilis | reverse complement strand
TTGCTTTATCTCTTCAACTAGGGACTTCTGTCCCCTTTTCTTTGCTTTGTCTCTCTCTGTCTTGCTCTCTTTACTTTTTTGTTTTTGTTTGTTTTGTCTTTCTGGTCAGGCGATTAGCATATCTGCTCCCTCCATCATCCAGGCCTTGTGTGCATGCGTGTTGTGTGTTATAAATGTGTTAACCGCATCTTTATGTCCGATAACATCTTCCTTCGTCTTCAGAGAGAGATAGAGAGAGAGAGAGAGAGAGAGAGAGAGACAGAGACAGAGCGGAGGAGAGCGACAGTTGCTGTTCTAATAGTGGAGTGTGGAGAGTTGGAGATAGGGGCAAGACAAACTTCTGAATTCTCTCATTAAGCCCGCTGTAATTGCACAAACCCAATTATTGCCTCAGCCTTTCGTGATCTTCAAAGCCAAGATGCTGCAAATGAAGCCTCGAACAAGTGGGAGAGGAGGAGGATGAGGAAGAAGATTTGGTGGAGGAGGGGGGGGGGGCAGCTAAGCTTAATGAACAATAAAAATCGACAAAACGCTGGAAAACGCTGCGCTCCTTTCCGCGGCGCTGTTAAGTCTGTTGACATTTCATCTGGAGGGAAGCAGTGCAGCGTTATCCCCCCCCCCACACACACACTCCTCCTCCCGCCCCTCTGCAAGACAACATTGTGCAACAAACAAACGAGTGGTCTGAGGCAGCAGATGAAAGATGGGTTTACTAAGTCGCCCTGCTGTTCCTCTTTCAAGTTAATTAGAAATCACATTCTTTTGTTTCCCCTTCGCAGGCGTTTATTTACTTTCTCACTTCGACCATTAGAACAAATTTGCAACATGAGACACAAATAATTGGATTTGTCTCTGCGGCTGTCACGGCTTGGGGAACATTTTGTTTTGATTTTTTTTATTATAGTCCCTTTGCTCTGTTGTGTTGTGTTCTGTTGGTGGCTGAGTTTGCAGATTTGCTCACGGATATTTGATTTCATTTTTTTGGGGGGATTTGTGTTTTGCTCGCAATTAAGCAGCGGCGGCGGGCGAAAGAAGTTTAGTGCTTCTTACTGCTCGGGCCCCCGGAAGACTCTCCTGTGACCTTCTCGTGACCTTTGTTCTCTTACAGTATGGACGCACGCCCAGCGACTGGACTATCCTGGTGTAGCAGCGACGAAGACGCCTCGAACACACACAGTGTGTGTGTACAATAAGGAAGTGCTCTTACGCAATAACCAAATACTACTATATAACAAGAAAAACAATGTATAACAATGTACGTGCAATATTTGTGTTCTGACTTGTTTAATACTGTATGCCGGCTCTGCGGCTAGCGTGTCACAGCGCTTTATCTCCTTTTTAAGCTTAAATTAATGACAAACACACAAGTGTCCAGAATAATTAACAAAAGTAGGCTAATGTCTCATGCAATACTGCACAATAACTTACAGTAATCTAGCCACCGTGGCTTACTCTGCTGCTTTCCAACCAAGGATACAGCTGTGGCTGGGATTGAACATAAAAAAAGGGGAAAACATATATGTGAGATGTTAAAGTTACAGAGAATTTCATATCACTTGGTAAGAGTTGCAAAGCAGCTACAAGAAGACTTTATCTAATTTTCCTAATTAACACATCTTCATATGGGTATGGCATGAAAAACAAAACCATGCAGGGTGAGATATTCCTTATGATTGTCTGTCTTTTACATTGCTAAAAAATTAATGTAACAAAGTTTTAGGCAGTTGTATTGTCAACATAAAAACATTTTTTTTAACATTTAAAATCTACAGCCAGGGCTTTTTCAAACATTACCTTTTGGAAAGAACATTAAATATATGTACATAATATGTAACATACAGTGCAGTAGTTGCTTTTCTACCTCATGGAACATGTTATTCAGTCAGGAGTACCGGACAAATGGTATTTATTCATGAAGAAAAAAAAAACAAATCTGTAAAATGGCCCAAAGTTTGTGTGAATGTGGTCTTGGATTATAGGACAGAGGTGTCTCTTACTATAAATATAGCACAACAAACAACACATTTTCAGCTGACTATGGCACATTTGCACTCATTTGAAAGAGACCTTCTATACGAATTCTGTAATGTTTTTTTTGATTATTATTTAATGTATTTTGCCCTGAATTTAAAGTATGATGTTAAAGATTGTCAATAAAATAATAATTTTTACCTGACATAGAGCATTTCTGGATCTTTTTTTTTTTTTGGAACTAAACTTGCATTTGGACCGGAATGAACCAGGCACTAAGTTTCGTTCCTGCATAATAGTTCAATTTGCAATGAAAGTCCCTATGCTCAGAGTACTTTCCAAAGGTTCAGGAACTTGAGGGGCAAGGGCCAGGCTCTGCAGAGACGCTTCCACAATCCTTAATAATGCTGAGGAGTGCAAGTGTTTATAGAGATCCTGGAACAGAACCAAGCCATCAGCATAATGGAGTCATAACAGAAAGCCATCAAACCTGAGAGCCCTTGGCTGTTTGGCTCTGCACACACATGTGCACGCACGTGTGTGTGTGTGTGTGTGTGTGTGTGTGTGTGTGTGTGTGTGTGTGTGTGTGTGTGTGTGTGTGTGTGTGTGTGTGTGTGTGTGTGTGTGTGTGTGTGTGATGGAGAGGATGTTAAAGTGGTCAAATGAGGGAACGTCTAAATAGTGACCGCATAGGTCAGGTTTGACACACTTTATTATTCATTCACTGTGTGTGTGTGTGTGTGTGTGTGTGTGTGTGTGTGTGTGTGTGTGTGTGTGTGTGTGTGTGTGTGTGGGGTGCCCTGTTGCATGCTGGATGATTTTTGGCTCTTTGTGAAGACACCAGCTTGGCACCAGCTTTTTCCTTGTGTGCAGTGGCACAGCTGGTGTAGGGCCCAGTGAGTGCCCTGCACTGCACACACACACCCACACACATGCATGCACGCACACACATACACACACAAACACGCACACACGCACACATGCACACACACACACACAACACACACACACACACACACACACACACACACACACACACACACACACACAAATGCCAAACACCATCTAGCCTGCCTAATCCAGGCCACTGGTGAAATGACCACAGCACACAGCTCAATGTTTCATACTCTTTTTCTTTCTCTTCCTTTCTACCGTTTGCTTTTCCTTGCTATGTAAACGGTCACAACAGTTTGTTTAATGATCATTAGGTATAAAAAAAGCTCTTCGCGCCATTATTCGTCCACAGGGATCGTTACAGTAAAATGACATCTAATATAATCAAAATGACATCTAGACAGGTGAGGACACGCTGTGTGAACGTTTAAGGACATGTTGGACGTTAGCTTCACTGAAACCATTCCAGGAACACTGAACAGCAGAATACGAGTTGTTATTTCACTGATATGCACTTTGGTTGACAAGTGTTGATTGGACAAGTTGCTCATAAGGCACTGAGGCAAAAATGTGTAACTATATAAAAGTTAACTAAAAGTAACTTTGATGGTGTGAAGTGATGGAGATACTGGCATTGACAGGTTACACTTTGATCTATCTTTTGCCCATTTGCCATAGTAGTAGTGCTGTTATATTGGATTGAATTATTTGGTTTTGTTCACCCCAATACATACATGGTATTGGTTTACATTCAACTATACAGGTGTAGCTAATAAACTGGTAACTCACAGTAAATAGGGTCTGATTACAAGTAAATTGACACCATGTATGAGAGAGAATAAAATAAAAATTATATTTTCCATTAATCCTGATGGTCCTGGGCACAGTATTACTGAATTTGCCATTACACGGTTATTTCAAGAATTTCTGATGTGCACCGTATGTTTCATGGTTGTTTTCTTTGTTCCATCCCTTATACACATATACATACATCTAAAAATGCATACATTTATCTCAGTTTAATTCAATCAGCTTAATTGGCACAATAGGTTAGTAGATATTGCCAATGTATTTCTCCCTCTCTCCATTTCTCTCAGCTCATAGCATTTTTCCTTCCAGCTCCTCCATCTCTTTTATTCTCTCTCTCTCTCCCTCAGAGAAAGCAGGGACCCCGGCAGGCCGCTCCCATTCAGCCTGAGGACGCCGATGATGTTTTAATTGTCACTTCTTGTTAAGGAGGCCGTGACATTCACGTTGGGACAGAAGGGAGGCAGTCGGCGTAATCAGAGGAAATGGAGAGAAAGAGAGAGAGAGCGAGGGAAAGAGAGAGATGGCACCCATTCAGCTGCCGAGAGTGGTATTTGGCTCTGAGCAGTGTGCCTCCTTCCCTCTCTTCCCTCTCTCTCACCCCGCTGGGGCATGATCTGATTTGACAAGCGCAACGCTGTCATCTTGAGTTTGTCCAATTTGAAATTCTAATTAATGTACTCGGAGCCACTTTGTGTTTTTGTCGTTGTTGTTGTTGTTGTTGTTGTCGTGTTCTTCCTCTTCTTCTCCTTCCTTCTCAGGCCAGTTTGTCTTCTATTTGTCTTTTCTTTACCCTTCCTCCACATTCCCTCTCTCCTCCAGTGTTCTTCGGAGGCGGTGTGACTGCAGAGGCTGCTCTGGGTGAGCTTGTGGTCTCACACCATAACAGATGATATCAGTGGCTTTGGGTCACCCAATTAGAATCAAACTGTGTACGTGTGGTCTGTGAGTGTAGCGCATTTTTACACATGTGTGTGTACTTGCTGTGTTTCTCTCAGAATGCCTAATGAGGAAGCAGAGAGAGGAGCGAAGGATGCTGATGCTGAAGGGCAGAGGAGTGGTCAGTCTCTCTTTCCAGAACTTCACACATTTACTGAAAAAGACACCCTAATGTCCTTTAAGCACCTTGCATTTGTACACAACAAATCAACGTGTCCAGCACAGCTAGAACCTCATGGCCTAATAAACATCAGCGGATACCTTTGGATGGTGTTAAAATCAAAGCGCTAAGACTTCTTTCTTGAGATGCAAATGAATGTTCATCTAAAGAGGTTCATAGATAAGGCACAGAGACAAATGCAATGCACCACGGTATAGATCTTTGCAGATGTAGATATGCTGCCAGTATAGTGGGTATTAAAATCAGATTCTTCTCGCTGTGAGGCAATACCCAGCTATCCACAATGCCAGGTGTTTATGTGTATATAGTGTAAATGGGTGACGGATCAAAAGAAAAGGAAAGTTTCCCAGTAAGTGTTTGGGCCCCACAAGCCTCCAAAACCAATCCTGTCTCCTAGAAATGAATGAGGACATGTTTTCAACGAACACATCGCCACGTCGCAACATGTTCTTACTGAACGTATCTGCGAAACCTTCACCAGATTGCATTTGTTTACGATGTATTATCCAATCTTGCAATATAATATCCACTCGTAGCAAACTTGATTCATGTTTTTTTTTAAGGCTATGTTTAGGCACTCATGGCCCTTTGGTGTTGGTGAAAGACTGAAAAAGGCCACAGTGAACTGAAGCACAAGACAGGATGTGTTTAGTTTAAGAATATTTAACCAAAAAACAAAATCTTTCACTTAATCAAAGAGTTTTTTGTTACCTAAATACAACCACGAGCACGTCTTCAGTGTCTCAGTCCTGCACTTTGTGCACCCATCCAACCCAACCATTTCCCATCAACTTCATGGTAGAAGAACAGATCTCTTTCTTGACTGGACATTTTTGCCAGTGAACATACTGTAGTGTAATCCAGGCAGCAAATGGAGCAATAGAGAAACAAATTAGTTGTATACTAATGTAATGTATTGTAGACAGGGTTGCCAGAACAGCTGCAAGTCTCTACTAGAGGAACCTTTCAAAAGATATTCCCTCATTTAGTGTGTTTTTTATGACATCATTTTTATACTCATCACACGCTTCATTGACTCCCATGTAGCCTGTGTGCCACAGGATGCTTTTTGGTCTAGCCATCTCCCCCAAACACCATCTCCCTCACTACTGCACAATCCTGTTCAATTAAAATGAAAGTGAAGTTATGTTTTTCGTTACCAGCAGGTGGTGCTAGCAGCCTACAAACCGTGGACCACAAGACAGCTCTGCTTTAGAGAGGTGGGAGAGAGAAAAGGAGAGAAAAGGGAGAGAGAGTTTTTGGAGGCCTGCCAATCATGATGAAAAACCACTGCAGAACTAATCTATTTCCATGCCCGTCCTAATCCACCAACACAACGATGGCATCATTTTAATCACAAAATCATCATCACCATCACCTCCATCACCATCATCATCCTCCTCCCCCTCCCTCCCATCCCCCTTCCGCTGCATTAATACAAAAAAAAAGTATTTTTTTTTGTAAATAAGAGCTTGTGATTAAGAGCAGATTAGCGCGCGCCTTCAGACGGACAGACAGACTGTGATGGGTTTTGTTAACACGAGAGTAACACTGGGTGTCAGTTGTGTGTGTCTGACATTACATCAACGTTATCCTCCTGCCGCTTATGTTATCGCTCTTGGCTTAGAGTTTTAGGGGACTTTTTAACAGCAGCGCTGCTTAAGAGCTTAGAGTAAATGGATGGATGGATAGATGGATGGATGGATGAAGATCAGGCATACACACATGCACAGAGAGATCAGTGTCACTCACACAGATTCAGCGCCAAAGCCTGATTTGCTTTGTGGTAAAAGCTGTTTCATTTCTCATCAGTGTTGTAATGGAGATGCTCCGCTGTCACACGACACTTGAAGTCTCATTTTGTACTGAAAAAGAGAAAAATCTGCCGTTTTGTTGCCCTGGTATTCACCTCATTCTGAACTAACTGCATCTGATTTCATTAGATAGCTTTCTGATAGTCAGGTTTTGGAGATCGAATGAGGTACGACTTACAGATGTGACTATGCATATTTCAAAATGTACTTTTTCACTATAAATTGGTTTATGACTTTACAGTTGTTGCCTCTATTTAACATCAATGGGGCTAGAACCCTTTTCACCTATAAACTTTTATTTTTAATTTTTTAACCTTTCATCCCTTTCAAACTCTAGAAGCTCAGTTAGCTCACTTTAGGGACTGCATTGAAATTATTAGAGGGTTTGGAAAAGGGAGAAAGATATGATATCTTTTTTTTCTAAAGGAAAGGTAGTGAAATAAAGAATGGCTGGGATATTGCATGATTGCATTTTTTTTTTTGACATAATTTGGGGCAATTGCAAACTGCACTACTGTAATATTTAGTTGGCTATGTGAAATTATGAATATACAATAAGAAGATAGATAGATAGATAGATAGATAGATAGATAGATAGATAGATAGATAATAGATAGATAGATAGATAGATAGATAGATAGTAAGGTTTAAATTAGAGCACAGCCTCTTAACTTCCTTGTGCACTTTTGTGGGGAGAATAATGCAAATTTTCTCTTAGTCAAGGCTCCAAAGAAAAGGGTCTTTTAAAAGTGAAACATAATGATCAACCCCCACCGCACCCTGATCATTTTCATACAGTCCCTTACTGCTCAAGATTAGTGCCCTTTTCTTATTCCGTGCCATAAAGCAACCAAGCAGATTTTTTTTAAATAAAATTAGTCGACATGACTCACAACGTAAGATAGATAGTAAAGTCTGCCAATCTTCTTTGCCAGTGGTGTTTGTTTATGATTTTTGCAACAATGTCTTAAAATTTAAATAGAAATGACTTATATTTAGTTTAGCACCACAAAACACAGTTAATATCAAAACCTCTCCATGCTTTTGCTTTCAGTCCCTGTGGGTGAATCATGTACTTTATTCTTAGGTGGGCACATTTTGTCTTGAAATATAGGATGTCTACTTTTTATTCAGTGGTGTGCTGAATATGTGTGTGTGTGTGTGTGTGTGTGTGTGTGTGTGTGTGTGTGTGTGTGTGTGTGTGTGTGTGTGTGTGTGTGTGTGTGTGTGTTTCAAAAGGAGACGTCGGTCCTGACGGTGACTAATGTTCTCCAAGCCTGGCGGCTGGCACTGCTCTGTTTCCCTGCAGGTGGGAGTGAGTCACACACATCACACACACACACACACACACACACACACGCACACACGCACGCACGCACGCACGCACACACACACAAATGCAGTGCCACCCATTTCATGCTGACCACCGCAGTGTGCTAGCCCAGCCACCATGGCAGCCAACTGGCCGATGAACAACTGTCTATCTGTCTGTCTGTCTGTCTATCTGTCTGTCTGTGCAACAACAGCACATACCACCACAGCAGCCATAGAGTGAGGTTTTCTCTCTGAATCTGTTTGTGCTCTCTTTCTCTCTCTAACACACGCACACACACGCACACACACACACACACACACACACACACACACACACACACACACACATAATACACAGTCATTCTCTGTCATTACTCACACAAGTCTGACACATCCCTGTCAAATGCCAGCTCACATTAAGGTGGAGAGAAGGTACCTTTCTCTACTCTGTTTATTCGGTCTCCCAAAACTCAAATTCAAGCCGCTTTACTGTACGAGTTATAAATGTAAACAGCGTTAAATCAAGGCATTATTGCAATAGCCAAGATATACACGACAACAGAAACATATTACTTATATCTACCAACCCCAATATGGCTTCTGCATTTACCATCAGTGCAGTTACATGTATACTTTTAGGATTTTTAATTGACTAAGTAAGTATAATTTCTTAAGGTACTTTACTGTTATTCTTCTTCTCATTTTAAAGGGGTATTGCTCTATTTAAGGCTTTTTCAGTGCACTGAACATAGGTTATTCATAGGAATGTTGAGACTTGGCTGCAAAATCCATAAATGCATTTTACTGGAGGGGTTAAAGTGCCAAAGAAGCCACTGCCTCCTAGTCATGTCTTTCTCTCAACATATGTGACTACATCATTTCTTCTCATTGCTCTTCACCTCTGTGTTGTATTATTTTCTCTTTTTTACTATATATTTTTACATTTCATGAAATCGTTTTGTCTGTGGATTGTATGTGTTTTGTTGTAATATGCCTGAGTGTGAACCAAAAGTCCGTCAGGAAAATGATAAAGTTGATTGCTGTAACACTGAATCCTGTGGGCGACCTCTAGCTCACCAGGCTGAGGAGTCCTTGGCAGTGGCCTGGTTTTGAAAAGGTTTTGTACGGGTGCCCGGATAGCTCAGTTGGTAGAGGGGGCTCCCATATATAGAGGTTTACTCCTCCACGCAGAGGGCCAGGGTTCAACTCTGTCCTGGGGACCTTTGCTGCATGTCATTCCCCCTCTCTCTCCCCTTTCATTTCTTCAGCTGTCCAGTCAGTAAAGGCCTAAAAATGGCCAAAAAAGAATCTTAAAAAAATAAAAGGTTTTGTAGCCCTTTGCAGCGTGTCATCCCTTCTCTCTCCCCACTTACCATTACCTTGTCATTCTCAAGCTATCGTGGAAGGCTATAAAAGCCCTAAAAAAAGAATGTTTAAAAAGAACTGAAGCCTGGCAGGTACTGTAACGCTGTATAATTGTCCCATACTACCTTCCTCTTTAATTGTTCTGGCATCACAAATCATCATCATAAATGACCACATCATAACACTTGACTGATGGGTCTATCCATCAACTGTATAGTCCTGGATTAACAATGAACTGTGCATGTGTGTGTGTGTGTGTGTGTTGCGTGTGTGTGTGAATGTTTGTGTTAGATAGACTGCCGTGTGAGCCTGTGTGTGTGTGTGTGTGTGTGTGTGTGTGTGTGTGTGTGTGTGTGTGTGTGTGTGTGTGTGTGTGTGTGTGTGTGTGACGCCCTTTTCCATCATTCGCTAATCAGATATCATAATTTGCTCCAGCAGAATATTGAAATATGTCTGCCGGTATTTGTATCACTCCATCGTGGTTGAGTAAATGACGATGTGACAGGCATGGATAACCCACCAGACGTGACAGTGTATGTGTGTGTGTATGTGTGTGTGTGGCTCTGAGTGTGTGTTTGTGTGTTTAAGTGTGCTTTAATGATGTTCTATGCGATGTATGGTTGCCTCTGAGCGCGGATAAAACAGTTAAACACAGTAATTGCCATTTACTCTCAGCTGTGCTCGTGTTCCCATGGGAGAGCACAGCGCTCAGTGGGTACCCACACACACACACACACACACACACACACACACACACACACACACACAACACAACACACACACACACACACTATACACTATAGACACATCTTATTTTACAGGATTTCATTTTCTACAGCACCTCTTCTGTCTTGGTTATGTAAGGTTTGGTCCTGAACATATATGCTGCTGCCACACCACTGCGTGTGCGTCCATAGTTGAGGTCTTGCAACCATCATCAATATTACACTCTGCCCTGGGGCAGCCAAAGGTTTCTGGGCTACTTTACTCCTCACTCTCTTTTCTCTCTCTCCTCCATATAAGGAAGGGGGTTTTCTCATTTGTTTTTCCAGAAATCTTTTTATTTTTTTATTTTTTTTGTTGACATTTGCTACATATAAAAAAACATCTCTAACTTAGAAAATCCCTGTGTGTGTGTGTGTGTGTGTTTGTGTGTGAGAGAGAGAGAGAGTGAGAGAGAGAGAGAGATGTGTGTTTCCTGATGTATAAATTAAGAGCACATAACTTCTCCTCCAGGTCACTGAAACAACAGAGCCGTCACCCTCCTGCCAAGTATGAATGTGGGGTGCAGAGAGGGACATAAATGACCCATTGTGTGAGTGTGTGTGTGTGTGTGTGTGTGTGTGTGTGTGTGTGTGTGTGTGTGTGTGTGTGTGTGTGTGTGTGTGTGTGTGTGTGTGTGAGTGTTTGCCTTTTGCCCATGTCTCCAAATGTGTGTGTAAAAGTGTGGTCATTTACATGTGTCAATACAAACGTTTGTGTGCAGGGTATGTGTTTCTGCATGTGTTTGAGCATACAGTATGTATTTGTATAAATCATGTGTGTGTGTGTGTGTGTGTGTGTGTGTGTGTGTGTGTGTGTGTGTGTGTGTGTGTGTGTGTGTGTGTGTGTGTGTGTGTGTGTGTTTGGTGGGCTTGACTGGGTTTCTCAGTGTGTGATTAGGTGATCGCTGCTTTATTTTCCCTACAGAGAAATAAAGAGAGAATTTCCCCTGAAAAAACAACAGCGCACAAAGGGTCCTTTGACAAGGCAGTCTGTATGTGTGTGTGTGTGTGTGTGTGTGTATATGTGTGTGTGTGTGTGTGTGTGTGTGTGTGTATGTGTGAGTGTGTTTGGGCAGATGGGGGTTGGCGGTGCTGGTCTTGGCCCCTCTGAACTCCCCTCAGTTGTGACCCACTGCTAGCGAGGCTTGACAATACCTTGAACGTGCGTGTAAAGACAACATTACTCAGACTGTGCTGGCAAGACACAACTCTATTTTCATGCATTTTAGTGACACATTGATGTTTAGTGTGTCTGTGTTGTTAAGATATGATTTACTGTTTTTGGTGCATTCCAGTTAAGCTCTCTGTTGTGCACACTTTCTCTCAGTGTTCCTACATTTCCCAGAATCCCCTTTAACAACCTCAAAGAACTTACCTAAGATTTTCAGAACTTGTTGAATTCCAGCTGTGAGTTTGTCATACGATTGGAGAAGCCAATACAAAATAATGACAAATTGAGTGAAAGTGAAAGGCAAAACATGGCTTACATGCCATAACCTTTCTGAGGCTGTTATTTAGAGGGACAAAGAAAAGCCAGCAAATGGTCCGATTAACTGCAAAGTAGACGTAAGTTACTGTTGAAAATGTTGTAAAGTGGACTTTTCTTTTGATATTTATACCTGCTCTAAGCATGTTATACATTTGCAGCACATTAGAGGTATATACTCACAGTTTACATTTCAGTAAACACTTAACACTTAAATCTGTTGTCTCATTAGTTGGAGATGGTATGCTCTTCTTTGCTGGAACACCACCTGGACAATTACAGTAATGGGTACATTTATCTTGAATAATGGAGGCTTGAATGGGTGACATTTCATTCTCATGTGACATACAGCAATGTTCTTTCTCTCTTTTCCGTCTCTTCTTTCATAATTTCTCTCTCTCTCTCTCTCTCTCTCTCTCTCTCTCTCTCACTCTCTCACCTTGCTGTCAAGGTATAATGCCATGTTGTACCAAGTGTTAATACCATAGCTGTCATCACAAAATCCCACGTCTCCTGCCCCTGCGCCTCTCCACCCCCTATATTCATCTTTATCTCCTTTCACATCAAAGGTTACTGCACCTCCACCCCCCCCCATCCTCCTTCGATAAAGACAACGATTAGTAAAAAGATAGGCAGACAGACTGACAAAAAGACAAATATATAGATAGATGCTTTCCATTTCCCCCTGGAGATCAACGTTGCACCACACACAGACAGGCACACAGGGGGATTATTTGGGAAAATTCCAGGGCATTTGTTCCAGAGTGGCACCACGGGCCTCTGAACACCGGCGATTCAGCTAATGTCACTGTGTGAAAGCATCAATCTATCAACAAAACACTACTTTTTAGGTCAAAAGGCTTTCAGCATTGCAGCAAAAGATGAAAAAAAAAAAACAAGACTCCACATTTTACCAGTGAGTGAGAGAAAGAGGCCACAAGTGCGACTGAAAAGAGAAAATTGTTACCATTACCTTGGATAGGCAAAGAAAGTACAGAATAGAAAATTCTCCGTGAGGAGGAATAATCAAGACGGTTATTTTTTTCCGCCGGATACCGCTGCTCCCTTGCATTATCAAAATTGATCGTGTTTATAATTTAACATGGGTGGACACAGAGAAATAAAGAGGTACGGAAGGGCCCATTGTTGGGCCGACACATATCAAACACTGTGATATCGTTGCAGTTAAGTAGCAATTTTGTTGTGTGCAAGCAGATCTTTTTTTTTTTTACTGCAGAGTGATGCCATTCTGTACTTTTTTAGTGACTTTATTTAAAGACGGTGACTCATGGACCTGATCACAATCACATAAACCCTCTTTTGTGTACGTGCGTATGTGTGTACAGTGTGTGTATGTTGCACTTTCCTGTTTCATCTTGATTCCATCCGAAGACAGGTTTACATACATGCAATCGGCCTCTTTCAAATTGAAAAACTGTGATTTCAATGCTGTTTAGATAACGGTTATATCTCATAATGACATTGTGCTGTGATTGCACCTACAGTTTATTTTTATTTAACAAAGAGAAGCAAATCCATGAGCACCATGTTGCAGAGAAGGGACTAGGAAGGAGATATATCAGAGACAAAACAAGAGAGATGACATCAACTATAGAAACAAATGAACCCATGTACAAACACACACCTCTCTGCCCTCCAGAGGTACACTATCTGCAGCAGGAAGTCCCATGCAGACACTTCCTGTTGGTCCCAGGAACAATGGCTATTGTCGCAGTCCGCGACCACTCTAATCTGCCGTGACCTCACCTCCGAGTTTCACCGGACAATAAATCCTCCACCTTTAAATGGAACCAGCGATGATAGATTAACAAGGTGACGGCGCCAAAAACTTTAAAAAAAAAACAACAACAACAGGGTTAAAAATGGTGAAATGCGTGAGATTGAGGCAAAAAACAGGATGAATTGTCTGGTTGGTTGTTCTCACATTCTATTTTATGATGTTTTTTTTCAAAAATCTTTTAACCGTTCATGTTGTTTCCAATTTAGCAGCAAACTCCCGGTGCCAAGCTCCGGCACAGACGAGGCAGAAAGACAACGCAGTCACCCAAACTCTCGGATACTTGACTGAGATGTTTCACATAACTCACATATCTAACAAGAGCTTTAGAAGTGTCTTCTCCAGCTGCTCCACATTTCTGCCTTAAAAAATAAAAAGTCCACACAGTCTTTACACTGATAACAGACACTGTGCTACTGACAGACAAGGCATGATGATGATGATGATGATGATGAAACTTGGTCGATATGTTAGTAGACAGTGACTTTACTTTGCGAAGCATCTAGCAGACAAACGTTGCAACTTTGCACTTTCCATGTTCTTTTTTTATATTGCCTGTTATAATGTTACCTCTATGAGTTTAAATATACTGACTGGCAGGTGCTGAATGGGCTGAACTGTGCTGGCTTTTCTTGAATTTAACCCAAAGTCTAGACCTGAAAGGTGGCTGGGAAAAGTTTGTACTGCAGACTGTTCTCAGCTCGGATCAGAGCAGCCCAGGATCTCCAGGAATTATGTTTATACTGGACTATCGGCAGAGCAAAAATTGATGTCCAATGCTAATGTTCAGAAGTTTGGCGTGTAGCAAGTCTGACTTTATGCTTGAGAGTTTGGGCCAATGTCAACTAATTAATATTGGCTTTTTCTAACTGTAATTATGATCCATATTTCTCATAGCCTTAACCAAGTGTTTTTTAGTTGCTTAACCTTAATAATACTTATATATATATAATAATATAATTTTTTTAGAGGCAACAGAAACAACCTGCAACAGATTATCAACTTTTGATGTAAATTTATGTGGTCAAACTTGTTAGCAAACAACTGCCTTTTTACACATTCAGCATATAGGGAGCAACATTAGCGTTCATTTAGAGTCGTGTTTCAGTAAGGTAGGAAGGGCTATGGGCGACCTCTTTCACATACACACATCACATGATCCATCATATTGTGAATATATTATTTATTAAAGCTGCAGTCTTTTACTAATCTCAATCTTAAACATACTGCAGTAGCCATGTGCGGATATTAATTAAACGCCTAAATTATAAAAATGTTGGCAATGTAGGCAATGTGGTGCTTTAGGAATCGTTCAATATTAACAGTGTGTCTGGCAATGGGCTCGGCATGGATTATTTCAGTTGCAATTGATTACAAAGGGACACCTCCTATGGCTGTTCCTGATTTTTTTATTGGCCTCTAAGATCAATTTAGAACTTGGAAAACATGTCAGTGGATGCTGGAGATTTCAACAGGTTAAAATGCCTTGTTCCATCAGCATCTCAGCTATATTGTAGTAAGTGAAAATGTTAGAAGTAAGAGCAAATGTGGAAGTAGTCAGAATGGCATTGGATAATTGTGGGCCTAACAATGGGAATCATGGGTCAAATTTTGGAGTAATTTACATGTGTCTTAATAAGACACTGGAGAGTAGCTGAAACCAGCTGGTGTATCCCAGAGACAAACTGCAGTGTTTAGGAATATGATCGTGATGAAGTGAGTTCATATGGAGCTTGCATACATGCAGCCTCACTGAAGAAATGAACCAGACATAACACATTCACTCCCCCAGACAATCCAGGGATTCCAACTTCTGTGCTGCAGCATGAAATAGATAGAAAAAACCCTAGATAACATATTGAGAGAGAGACAGAGAGAAAGAAAGAGCATTGTGTTCATTAATCAGCTGATGACACAGCTCCAGTGGCCTTTGTAGAGTGGGAAATAATGGAACTCAACCAAGCTCCCTTACCTTATGTTTAGCATGATCCTCGAGGGTGTTAGGAAAGGGTTCCAACATTCGACAGTGCTTTATTTCTCTGTGACACAGTGTGTGTGTGTGTGTGTGTGTGTGTGTGTGTGTGTGTGTGTGTGTGTGTGTGTGTGTGTGTGTGTGTGTGTGTGTGTGTGTGTGTGTGTGTGTGTGTGTGTGTGTGTGTGTGTGTGTGAGTTGCAGCATCCCTTCGTCCCCATCTGTACAGAGCAGCTGCCGTCAGGATGCTTCTGGGGATTAAACTCCTCTCTCATACACAATCTGCCTTCCCCCTCCCGCCACCCATCCACATCTTCTTCACCTTTCCACCGCCATCCATTTCTCCCTTTCATTCTTTCTCTATCTCCCTATTTCATGATTTAATTTAACCACCAGTGCTGACTTCATCGTTTGTCTCCATCTTTATATTTTCTAAAGTCACAATCCACATTTGTAGTGTGTACAAGGTATGTATTTGAATGTAGACCAAGTCTTACCAACTGCTACATGGGCTGCATTTACTGTACTGTGGACCATGTGGACCACGTTAAATAGCCCTATATACTTACTAAATGATTGGTGCATCAAAGCTGAATTAATTCACGTTTTTATATAAACGATGGGTCATATGACTATAAGTAATGTGAAAGGTGTTCCTTGTTGTTTTTCAGCTCATTGTCTTGGTTTTCCTTGCCGCAACTACTATTTTTGATTCCCCGCTCTGGCGCTCTCCACGACCCTGTTTCCAGACGCAGCAGGAAGCAAGAAAGCTCTGCTAAACCCACTGTATACTACCTGCCCTGCAGCAAATGGCAGACAGATGAAGTTAGCGACTAGCTAGTGGGGCATTTAGCAGCTAAAAAGCCAGATATTTTCCTCAGGAGTTGGTGGAGAACAAAACAGAGCTAAAAGAGGAGCACACATTGTGGCTTACATTCATCGGGTGGACTCAAAATGATTCTTATGTTTCTCCGTGTCCACTAGATGTTGACATAACACAGTGATAATATGTCAATGTTGTGTTTACAGCATGTTACACTGCCCCCAATTGGCCAAAAACCATTAATGCTGCTTTAAAGTTTTAACCTGCCATGTCTACTTGTGCAGGGGTGCATGTTATCAGTCCCTCCAGAAAGTCTGCATATTTATGCGGGGGCCGCATTTTTTCAAATACGCCGCAATTTCGCCGCATAAATTGCCGATTTCTGCGCAAAATATGCGGGGCTTGCATGATTTCATAATCACCGCATTTTCGTTGCAAAAAAAGTCACATATATCTTAGCAGAAAGTTGAAAAATGTTGCGTTTACTTCACACAAGAGCAGCCATTTTCCCCTGTTGCCATGGGAACATTATGAAGTGACTTAATTACACAACGTGAACATCATCGAAAAGCAGGGTGCTGGGGGAATCACTTGTTTTTCTCTTTTTCATCAAAACGCAATTTTTGCAAGTTCCCAAAATTTTTGCAAGTTCCCGCATAAAATTGCATAAATATCCCGCATATTCCATCGCATTTTTTAAGAAAACGTGCCGCATAATCAAGGATTTTTGCCTACAACAATCACAAAAACACTCTTTTCTGGAAGGACTGTGTTATGCTTTAATCTACTTTGCATAGTCTTTACCATCCAGAGAATGCCATTCCTTTATGTCTGAATAGACACAGAGAACAGACAGGGAATATACCAATTGATGAATGAAATATGGATCCAGAATCCAATCTGCTTTTAAAAGAATACTTTCAAATCCCATGAGTTTAGCTTCCAACAACATTAAGCGAGTTGAGAACTGAAAATGTTACAAATTTCTGTACCCAATACATTCTAATATTCAGGGTTTCTTTTCAGACAACATATTTGCTATTCAGCTATAAGGCACTTTGAAAGAAAAAGATAACAGATGTTTTGAGAGATCTAAATGGTGCAGCAAAGCTATTTTACAAACTTGGAAAAGGCTTTGAGAACCCCACTCTGTGTGTCTGGCCAAACTGTTCACTCACATGCAGTTATACAAATGTATGTTGCTTTTTAACTGTGTGTCCAAACCTCCTCATATACGAAAGATTAAATAAAATCAGAATAAATGCACTTCATGTGAAGATTTGAAAGGTTTAGCATGTGGACAGGGTCTGTTTTTTATGTGTGATAACATAATGTTTGTGAGCAAAACTCTGTGTGACAGGAAAAGAAGTAAATTGTGTGCATGTGTGGTGTCTGTGTGTGTGTGTGTGTGTGTGTGTGAGCATGGCTTGAGGGGTGAGTGAGTTTTATCCTACTGTCAAAGAGAATGTGTCAGATTTCGACTCCTTTGTTCCTTGTCGCCGAGCCTTGTCGTTACGTGTGTGTGTGTGTTTGCCTGCCATCCCTGTCGGCTTTAGTTATTAGTCACTGGCTCTGTCGAGAGGCGCCTTTTTTTTTTTTTCCTCCAAATAGTTTTGAAGTCATAAATCCATAAGCAGACAGATGTAAGCTGGCGACCAAATACAGATATATATTAGGCATTCCCCTGGATCCAGCAAGCTGCTTGATGGGACATAAATGCAATCATATCCTTTCTCCCAAATCCCTCAGAGCTTTCACATTCTCCCTTCACCACTGCTCATAGACTATTAAGATACAGATGCTCTTGCTTGCTGTATACACTACACTAAGTCGGTTGAGATAATTCTCATGTATACCATATGTCTCCCCTTAAATTTTGATAGACTGCATCTTCTCTGAAGTGCTGATAAGACATTTGAGTGGAATCTAGCGAGCATTGTGGTCCAAAGCGTTGCGTGGGCTCCAGTGCCGGAAAGAAAATCAGAACGATAGAGACAAACGGAGTGAGCACATTTTGAAATAGGATATTCAGAGAAGCATGATACAATCAAAATGGAAACTGGTGATTTATTTTTTTATTTTGTGTTGGAGGTAGTAATCTGTCAGTGTGTGAGAATGGGAACGAGATAGGTTACATCCTGTCACTGTAAACCCTTTGAAATCATTATACTCCTATTACTGTAATTGAGCTTGAGAATAATACCAAATGCTTCAATAATACCAGATTATGAATTCATTATGATATGCTGTAATAATGCTGGCCAGATGCTGCCGTTTTGTCTGGCCGGCAAATGAATCTAATCCAAACTGGACATCTGACAATGAAGGGTTTCATAACCCCCAAATGACTTTGAACAGGTTTTTAGGTTGTATTAATTTCCAGAAATACTAATTAAACACTGAAAAAAACAACAACACAGGATATCAAAGCTGGCTGCAGCATGATGATTTGCAGGTGGACAAAAATCCCCAAATTGCAAAAAGTCTGGTTATTTCTATGCTTTTGTAACTCTATCACCTCTTAGACCTTTTACTATTTGTATTTGTTATTTGTACCAATTTCCCCTCAAAAGTGAAGTAGATTTAAAATAACCATTTATCCTGTATGATATGAATAACAGTGTGGTTAAAGCTTCAAATATTACCTTGTCAGAGGGTGGGGGGTGGGAGAGGGTTTTGTTCTTGCTCAATTTGTGTTTCTGTTCTGTACGTAAAAAAAAGAAGAAAAAAGAATTGATCATAAAAAATATAATACCTTGTTTTTTGTTTAGCATAGTCATCATTATAATTATTCTAAGATTTTTATCTTAACATACATACGACGGCACTTGTAACGTGTGATGGCACTGTCGCGATTTTTCGACATTTTATTGACTAAATTAAATCAATAGCAGCTGGTATAGAACATAAAACAGGAAATCGGCACAACACCGAAATAATACTAAAAGTTGAATAGAATAAGTGTATTTTTGCTCATTCGAATACAGAAGTTTGACAAAGAGATATATTTAAGACTGTACAAAATGCAAGTTTTGGGATGCACTTTACATATGAAACAAAGGAAGCTTATAGTGTATACAATAAGGATGAAGGAAACAAAAAAAAGCTTGAAAATAATAATGGGAGTTTAGTCGCACTGTGTCACTGCTGCCTATAGTGTCTGCTTTCAGGCCCACAGAAGTGGCTTTGGAACAGGAAGCACCGCCTTGACCCTTGCTTCCTCCATTGCGTCTTGTTTATGTTCCAACGACTTCCTGCATTTCTCTGTCATTTCTCAGGCTTGGAATAGCCCGGGCCGGCGGATGGATAGATCATGATATATTTGTCTAGCAGAGAGTATAAGTGTAGAAATAGCAGTGTAAGCTGAGGGGAAAGCTGCTTCCTAATAACTGGAGGTTGCTGTGGTGTGAGTGTAATGTTAGTTTCCAGTCACTAGAGGGTGGTTAAACCTGAGCTATGTGAGCGTGGTTCATCTGTGGAGATTGAGTACAGGACATGTCAGGAGGTAAGACTACTGACACGGTTCACCAAATGATCTCTCATGTGTGAAATATACTTGGCATTTAAGCTTAAATATGGATTCATATACACATGAAAATACATTTGAATTGTTATTAATAATCGTATCACCAGTGTTACATTCCTTGCAATTTTCTCTCCACTTCTCAAGTAGTCAGGTGTTTTTGTTTACCCTGTTCAGCTTTGTTGTCCTTTTTTGACATATGTCTATTTCTGTGCGTGTGCTTTGAGAGCAACAAAAAGCCGGAGTGAAATTCCTTGTATGTGTTTGATGGGCATAAAAGCTGATTCTGATTCTGAAGTTTGACGACTGCATCATCAAACATTGTATTAATCAAACAACCTACCTGCTTATATGCTCTCTTCTTGACATCCTGCCTTCGTGTAACAGTAGAGGGTA
Organism: Perca fluviatilis; assembly: GCF_010015445.1. Lineage (NCBI taxonomy): Eukaryota > Metazoa > Chordata > Actinopteri > Perciformes > Percidae > Perca > Perca fluviatilis. The sequence continues at coordinate 19,279,581 of NC_053134.1, read as the reverse complement.
TGAAGCACAGTCTATATGAACAAAAACATCTTTACCATCTTAACAAGTTATATTAATTAATAGACCTTCTGTATTGATGTCATTCTTGAAACCAGAGATTGAATACAGCATATCTGAAGCAGCTCAATAATGTCTGAAGACACCGACAGACAAATAGGCAACACAAGTGCAACTTCAGTGGAGACAAAAACATTTGAGTAAAACATAAAGGAGAAATTAATAAGCTTTTGAGGTGGATTTTTTTTTGCAATCAACTGATTGACTTCAGTTGCTGCAGCTATTAGCCAACACACAGGACTGAACTGTGTCACCTAGTGTCATTAGTTTGATCATGGGTGCCCTTGATCGTGTTCTGATAAAGAAAAAGCGCTGGTTTTGGAGGGGTGTGTGTGTGTGTGTGTGTGTGTATGTGTGTTTTGGGGGGACTTTTCCAGGTGGGTTGGGGGAGGACCCTGCCTTGTCGCCTCAGGAGGGTGTCATTTGGCCCGGCTCTTAAGCTTCCGGCCCCAGGAGTCTGCCGCAGGCTGCCAAATCCTGGGAAGGTAGCTGTACTACAAGCTACCTAAAAGTAATACATGACATTCAATGTGTGTGTGTTCATGTGTGTGTGTGTGTGTGTGTGTGTGTGTGTCTGTGCGTGTGTCTGTGTTTGTGTGTGTGTGTGTGTGTGTGTGTCTGTGCATTTTGTTCTTGTTAATGATATCAAAGACCAGCTGCAAAGCTATTATTAGGCTGGAGAAAATGATGATATAACCCATAACATTGAATTCTGCATTTTTGCTCTATAATGGGAGTATGATTAGTAGTTATGTGTAATGTAATCTTTCTGTATGGAATGAATTACATCAAACATATTATTCCTGATTGAAAGTTTGAACAGATTGTAAAAGTTATATGGCATCATAAAAAAAAACTCCACTAACTAAAGGAATCCATGGAAATGGCTGAGGGGTCAGAGACAGCTTTGTGCTGCGAGAAAGAAGAGGACATTTGCATAAGAGCTTTCTCAGATCAAGCATTAAAAGTTATGCTCATATTATGGCCAAGGCTTCCTGATTCCCATCCCTGCCTCCCCCACACACACACACACACACACACACACACACACACACACACACACGCACACACGCACACACGCACAGCAACATCTATGATGCTAGAAGGAGAAAGAGTGAGAGATGGAGAGAGGGCTGCACATGATCCTGATTTGGAGCAGCTTTAAACTAATTAGGGCATTTCTTATGCCCAGTTTTGAAGTAAAAAGACCAACACTGATTTTGGAAACATTCCCAAACAAACCCATACACGGAACCCCTTACAACTAAATTGCCTTGTGAAAAAAACAGATTAGTATGTCATATTAGCATGAAAAGATCTAGGTCTTTTTTGTACAATTAGACAAAGAGACAGGGCCGTAGTCAGGATTTTAGAAATACTAAGGTCATGAGTTCAGTTATGCATTATAGTAAACACCAAGTGAGCTACCAGCACGCCCCTTTTTTTTTTTCTTTTCTTTTACAGTAATGGAGTTAAGTTCTTTTAAACTCAACACAACACAACACAACACATCTAAAAAAGTACTGGAATCAGCCTAAAAAAATATCAAGTTTTTAACTGTAGAACTTAATCTCTCAAAAAGATACAGAGGACATGACCCCAGTGTCGTCAGTGGGCACTGTTGCCCTTCACAGAGACCAATAACTCAGCTCTCCTTCTGATAAATATCAGGTGTTTTTTGTTAAACTGCAATAACTATGGTATCTATTTTTCAGTTTGGATTTCGTTGCTCAGGCATTAAAAGCTCAGGCATTAAAATGACTTACTGTATGTACACCAAAGTGCATGGTCTTTGCAAAGAGTCAAACAGCAGAGTGAAGAAAAAGTGACTACATACCTTTACCTATGCTGAGAATATTGCAATCTGATGGCCACTAAAGACATCTAATCACAAAACAGGAGATAAATGCATACATTAAGATGAGGAAGAAGTGAAATAAAACCATATGGATGATAATATGTCAACATTTCTTGACAGACCTTTAAAATATCCCTATTCATTCATACTGTGACTTAAATGTGGGATGCCTTAAAACTTCGCTAAATTTGAATGAACTTAAATAACAAGACATGGACTCAAGGAGGGACATAGGAAAATGAGTTACAATTACAGGAAAAAAATGACCTAATTGAGATCTAAATAAACCAGTTGGTACAGTGGGACATTTTTTTTTTTTTCCTGCCTTCTCTTTCCAGAGCAGCTCTGGAGATGATACTCCAGATTCTTGTGGCTGAATTGAATTGAACTTTGGGGTGAAACATTTTAGAGCTTATGGCAAAAAAAAAAATCAAACAGGACTTTCAGAAGTTAGGACTCATACACTAACGCACAAATAGAAAGAAAGAGAGAGAGAGACAGATAGAGAGAGATACAGAGAGAGAGAGAGAGAGAGAGAGAGAGAGAGAGAGAGAGAGAGAGAGAGGCTGCTCCTTGAGCTACCTAGCTGCTAAACGCTGAGGAGAGGAGAGCGAATTTGGAGTGACATCCCAGTTATTGCTCATGACATTTGTGCATCGTCCAGGCGCATATGCGCAGTAAAAGCCGCACCTAGGGGAGGTTGTGTATGTTTGTCTATGTGTGTGCGTGCTGATGAGCTAAGCCCAGCTGAGGACAGACAGTGAATGAATAATAAAATGTGTCAAACCTGACCTATGCGGTCACTCTATTTAGACGTTCCCTCGACCACTTTAACCTCCTCTCCATCACACACACGCACACACACACACACAAAGCCTCTTAGGTGAGTTCAGAATGATGAGACGGCAGTGAGTTCCTTTGTTTTCTGCAGCTTTAACATACAGTAACTATTGAACTGTGAAAGTGAATTGGACAGGGATCAACCATATAATATAGTTTTGACAGCCTTTGAAGCGCATCCGCACTTCCCCCACACTTTTGCTGATTGCCCCTGAGCCCTTTTTCTCCTCTGCACAGCCATACTGTGGCATTTACAAGGTACAGTGGGCAGCAAAACGCACATTAGAAACAAGTAAGCATACACGAAGAGAGAGAGAGAGCGAGAGAGAGGTACAGTGAGCCTTGTGAAACAGTGATGTGGCAGTAAATAAGAAACTTGGTTAACAATGATCTGTAGCTGGTGAGCATCATAAATCAGCTTTAGTGCTCTGTCTCCAAGTCTCTGGAACTCACAAATAAGTAGGGTGAGCACTCACAAATTTTCTCTTTGGGATTCTTCTTTTCATTTAATCAATAGCAACAGCCTACTGGCTCGGCTGTGTGAACACACACTGTGGAGGGCAGACCAAAAACATCCCTGTTTTTTAGTAGACTGTTGCTATTGATTTAACAAAAATGAAAGACAGAATTTATGAAAGTGGATCTTTGCTGCTGGCTGCCAGTACCCTTAAAGACTTCAAGATACTTCATAGAAGGACAATGAATAGAGCTTGTTCCTTGCCTTATTTTACCTCTGTGGGGATGAAAAGATATCCCTGCTGTCCAACATATCAGCCCAAAATCTTCCAAGGCTGTTCAATCTGTTTGAGTTGTCACAGTAGTGACTATGAAGGCCTAACATCATTTTCACACTCATCTAACCAGTATTTGAGCTGTGCCGGTAGTTAGATTTCTGTCCAACTGATCAGCCTACTTTAACTTATTACTCAATATAGAACCAATTTATGAATATAGCTGCTCATGGTGTATAGTTCTAAATGCTGGGCAAAATGGGTCCTGCTCAAACCATAGACTGTAAATTCAACTGTAATTCAGTTGGAAAGCTCCAGGTTTCTGCCATCCCAGTAACTTGTTGTGGCTTTTACAAATAGGCTACACCTGCATTTGTTAGATTTCTCCACTCGTTTATTCAGGCCTTCTGTAGTTTACTGAATGTTCAGGCACATGACAAACAAAGTAACTAACTGTAAATCGAACTGTATGTGTCTTTATCATCGCTAAATAGTACGCAGGCCTTTTTGTTTTTATGACGTGCAGCGCAAGGGCAGCAAATGAGTAAGCTAGGAGAGAGCGGTACCAAACTGCAGTCAAGCCAGCCTACACTTCAAAATGAGCGGTCAAACTAGCCACCCCTATATTTCGCGGTGCGCGTATACACTTGCTATTACGGTGAGACCGTCAAAACTAAAAACAGGGAATTTTCCGACGAAGGCAATTTCCCATTCATTTATTCTGTCTGCCTGCCTGCCTGTCTGTCTGTCTGTCAGAAAGAGAGAAAGAAAGATTTTAGCACACCTCACAACCTGTCATTGCATGATATGCTGAATTCCAAAATAAGAGCCCCCCCAAAACTCATATATACGCTTTTTTGTCTACACATTCAGAAAATTATAAAAATAAAAGTCCTAGCTTCCACAGACCAATTTCACATCAGATGGAGAGGACACCTTCTCAAGGTGTGATCTACAATGTTTCAGGACATTCTGATGTTTTCCAAAATAAGAGCCCCCCAAAACTCATATATACGCTGTTTTGTCTACACATTCAGAAAATCATAAAAATAAAAGTCCTAGCTTCCACAGACCAATTTCACCTCAGATGGAGAGGACACCTTCTCAAGGTGTCAACTACAATGTTTCAGGACATTCTGATTTTGTTTTACAAAATAAGAACCCCCCAAAACTCATATATATGCTGTTTTGTCTACACATTCAGAAAATCATAAAAATAAAAGTCCTAGCTTCCACAGACAAATTTCACATCAGATGGAGAGGACACCTTCTCAAGGTGTGATCTACAATGTTTCAGAACATTCTGATTTACAGTTTCAAAATAAAAGCCTGTCAAAGTCAAATATGAGACAAATTAGATATGATTTTGGATTCACTTCAAAAGGAAACGCCCTGTTACCACAGACTAATTCCACTTGAGGGTTGTAGTACACGACCCCTTGGTGTGACCCATTAAGTATCAAGACATTCTGATGTACAGTTTCAAAAAAAGCCTCTCAAAGTCTGAAATATGAGACAAATTAGATATGATTTTGGATTCAATTTAAAAGGAAGCGCCCTGTTATCAAGAATAATTCCACTTGAGGGTTATAGTACACGACCCCATAGTGTGACCCAGTAAGTATCAAGACATTCTGATGTATAGTTTCAAAATAAAAGCCTGTCAAAGTCTCAAATATGAGGCATAGAACATATGATTTTGGATTCAATTTAAAAGGAAGCGCCCCGTTATCACAGACTATTTCCACTTGAGGGTTATAGTACACTACCCCTTGGTGTGACCCATTAAGTATCAAGACATTCTGATGTGTAGTTTCAAAATAAAAGCCTGTCAAAATGTCAAATATGAGACTAATTGCATGATGTTGGATTCACTTTAAAAAGCGAAACGCCCTGTTATCAAAGAATAATTCCACTTGAGGGTTATAGTACACGACCCCATAGTGTGACCCAGTAAGTATCAAGACATTCAGGAAAGCTGGAAAGCATGAAGACATGCTGGAAAGCATCTTCTGTTGGGGTAGATTTGCTGCTGACGAATCTCTGGTAGATGCTAATCTGTACCTCAGCACATCCAGGTTGGATGTCCATCCAACTTTTTCTTTTGGCCATACAGAAGGAGGGCATACCTTCTTGCCACAGGCAAAGCCTCTTCCAGGCTACCAGAGAGTCCACATTTAGTAATTGCCTGTAACTTACAAAGATGGGTCTTCAGTCTTGTGAGGGCAGTGGCCTTCCCAATTCTGTACAAACTGCTTGTGGTGTTACAACCTGTGAGGACGTGTCATGCAGGTAAACATTCACAAAGCACTGCTCCAAGCTTCTGAGCGATCAACTAGGGACAAATCTTTCCTTAAGGCCATGTCCCGAGTGCATAAACACTGCTGAGGATCCAAACATCCCTTTGCTTGAATAGTATAGCAGCAAAACTATTACATCTGTATCATCACATTCAACAATTAGACAAGAATGTGACTGTGCAAGGTGTATTGCATGTACAGTGCCTTGCAAAAGTATTCACCCCCCTTGGCTTTTTACCTATTTTGTTACATTAGAGGCTTTAGTTCAATGTTGTTGTTTTTATCTGAATGTTATGTGATGAATCAAAACACAATAGTCTAAGTTTGTGAAGTGAAATGAGAAAAATATACATAAAATTATTTTTTAGAAATAAAAAACAGAAAAAGTCAATGTGCATAACTGTTCACCCCCCTAAAGTCAATACTTTGTAGAGCCACCTTTTGCGGGAATCACAGATGTAAGTCGCTTTGGATAAGTCTCTATGAGCTTGCCACATCTACATCATCCCATTCCTCCTTGCAAAACTGCTCCAGCTCCTTCAAGTTGGATGGTTTGCGCTTGTGAACAGCAATCTTTAAGTCTGACCACAGATTTTCTATTGGATTGAGGTGTGTTTGGGGTCATTGTCCTGCTGGAAGGTGAACCTCCGTCCTAGCCTCAAATCACGCACAGTGTTACAGGTTTTGCTCAAGAATATCCCTGTATGTAGCTTTGTCAGCACCTACATCGCCAGTACTGGGCCAACAAGTGCTGAGAGCCTTGTACCAAACAGCAGTGTGGCGTCACAGCCACCTGGTCAAACCTCTTCTCTGGAACCCAGTTGGAGGATGGAGGCTCAAAGAAGATGGGTGCATTGAACCTGTGATGTTACAGAAGACACCAGCACCTAAAGAAGTTAGAGACATCACCCACTACTATACTGTAAAGACGGAAACTGCAACGATGCTACCAAATGCCAGTGTCTTTCAGTGGGCTTGACCTGCACAGAGTCTTGCTCTTGCCCTTTCCCAGGCTATCCAAATATGACCCACTTTGTCACTGATGACAATGTGGATGAGTGACAGTGGTGTGTTGCAGTGGTAACATCATGGGGAGCTGACCTCCCCAAAGTGGCCACTGGAGATGGCCTAACCCCCAGAATGACTACCAAAAGCCGTTCATGTTCCAAATGGTTGCTGCTAGAAAGAGCTTGAGATTCAGTGATGAGGGGGTCATTCCCTCACAGCAGTTTTTTTTGTTAGATTGCCATTTGTTTGTTTAAGACAGTCATTTAATTTGTATTGTGTTAAATTATAGTTTTATTAAAAGGCTCATTAAGGTCAAACTGCAATCCTGAATCCTGGTCTCCTGTTTGTGCTATGGTAAGGTGTTATCTTTCGATTTCAATCTTTGTTTCCATATGGACTATATAGTACAAGGGCCCATATGATACCACTGATAATGGGCTTTGGACTTGAGACTAAATTATGTCAGTGTTCCATCTTCTTTCATTTTAGACACATCATACATTGAGTGAAAGAACACCCTGATTTGTCATGCTATATTTACACATTTGGTATTGCTGGATTAAGCACAACCCCACTTTTCCAACAAGAAATCATATGTGTTTCTATTATAATCCTTGGCAAAGTAACCACAAAGTAAATGAAAACATTCTGCATAGATATTAATTTTTGCATGTTCGCCTATTTTAGGTATGTCTTTATTTATTCCATACATCATGATATTCACATCCAGTCTTTTCTAGTAGGTAAAGCAACTTCCTGACTACAAACATGCTAAGTTTCAAAGCTCTCAGAGCTTGTGTGATTGATCTGCATTAGTTTAGATACCTTAACTCCCATGGACAGGCTATATTTTAGTCCTTCTTTGGTTTTGGGTTGTGTAACAATATCTGTTAATTTAACAATCTTAGCAGTAAAATATCTTTAGCCAAGAATCAATTTCATATATGGGAGACCCTAGGGATGAGGAAAAACATTGTTGGGTTTAGTTCTACCTCCAGTAGGGGTATCTCAAAAACTAAAGCCCTTTTTGACCATTTGTCACCAGCCTAAATATGCCTCATATTTGAGACTTTGACAGGCTTTTATTTTGAAACTGTACATCAGAATGTCTTGATACTTAATGAGTCACACCACGGGGTCGTGTAATATAACCCTGAAGTGGATTTATTGTTTGATAACAGGGTGTTTCCTTTTAAATTGAATCCAAAATCATATCTAATTTGTCTCATATTCAAGACTTTGACAGGCTTTTATTTTGAAACTGTACATCAGAATGTCCTGAAACATTGTAGATCACACCTTGAGAAGGAGTCCTCTCCATCTGAGGTAAAATTGGTCTGTGGAAGCTAGGACTTTTATTTTTATAACTTTCTGAATGTGTAGACAAAACAGCGTATATATGAGTTTTGGGGGGCTCTTATTTTGGAAAACAACATCAGAATGTCCTGAAACATTGTAGATCACACATTGAGAAGGAGTCCTCTCCATCTGAGGTGAAATTGGTCTGTGGAAGCTAGGACTTTTATTTTTATAACTTTCTGAATGTGTAGACAAAACAGCTTATATATGAGTTTTGGGGGGCTCTTATTTTGGAAAACAACATCAGAATGTCCTGAAACATTGTAGATCACACATTGAGAAGGAGTCCTCTCCATCTGAGGTGAAATTGGTCTGTGGAAGCTAGGACTTTTATTTTCATGATTTTCTTAATGTGTAGACAAAACAGCTAATATTTGAGCTTTGGGGGGCTCTTATTTTGGAAAACAACATCAGAATGTCTTGAAACATTGTAGATCACACCTTGAGAAGGTGTCCTCTCCATCTGATGTGAAAGTGGTCTGTGGAAGCTAGGACTTTTATTTTTATGATTTTCTGAATGTATGGACAAAACAGCTAATATATGAGTTTTGGGGGGCTCTTATTTTGGAAAACAACATCAGAATGTCTTGAAACATTGTAGATCACACCTTGAGAAGGTGTCCTCTCCATCTGATGTGAAAGTGGTCTGTGGAAGCTAGGACTTTTATTTTTATGATTTTCTGAATGTGTAGACAAAACAGCGTATATATGAGTTTTGGGGGGCTCTTATTTTGGAAAACAACATCAGAATGTCCTGAAACATTGTAGATCACACATTGAGAATGAGTCCTCTCCAGCTGAGGTGAAATTGGTCTGTGGAAGCTAGGACTTTTATTTTCATGATTTTCTTAATGTGTAGACAAAACAGCTAATATTTGAGTTTTGAGGGGGCTCTTATTTTGGAATTCAGCATATCATGCAGTTGTCACAGAGGTTGTGAGTTGTGCTAAAATCTTTCTTTCCTTCTTTCTTTCTGACAGACAGACAGACAGGCAGGCAGATAGACAGACAGGCAGACAGAATAAATGAATGGGAAATTGCCTTCGTCAGAAAATTCCCTCTTTTTAGTTTCACCGTAATAGCAAGTGTATACGCGCACCGCGAAATATAGGGGTGGCTAGTTTGACCGCTCATTTGGAAGTGGAGGCTGGCTTGACCGCAGTGGTACCAAGGGCTCTGGTAGCCTACAGACCAATGGAGAAGCAGGATGCTGCAGCATGGCATTCTAATATGGGCGCAAAAAATAGTACGTTAGTCTTCGCCTTCGTGAGCTTGATAGAAGAGAAAGCTAGCGTTGCTAACTTTTCAAAGAGGGTGAGTGTTTCATACTATAAGATAAAAAGTAACCTTCTAACACAGCGGTAGATGTGTGTGTGTTCAACACTAACCGGCTTAACTGTAGCTAGCTAGTTGAGTTAAAAGCACAATTTTTGCACTACCCCCCTCCCCCAAAAAATCAGGTTACAAGCACAGCCGAACCAAGTTAACTAATTGCTGCATCCACCAATAGCTAGCAGAAGTGTCAACTTTGCTTGTTGCTGAAAGGTACGAGAAATTAGCATAAATATCTATGCTAGCTACTGTGTGTTAGCATGCATGGATTTTATTGGCCGTGTAGTGGCAGTGGAACGAGCTGTAAACAACGTTAATATATACGTTGAATGTGTTAGTAAAAAGCCTTTTTTACACATCTTTTTTTTTGTTTTCTGGCGACCTGTAAGTCCAATATTTACTCTAATTTTTTGTCTCCACCAACTCCTGAGAAGAATTCCTGGCTATTTAGCTGCTAGATGCTCCAGTGCTAGCTAGAGCTAACCGTTTTTGTCTGCTGTTTGCAGGTGAAGAAATACACATAATAGTGATAGTAAATATACACATTTGGTTAGTGCTACTATAGGACCACCAGGTGAAAGATGCAATAGCTAGCTCGTTTGCTAACCTAGCCCCTTAATGGAGACTGGCACTTTGGCCAGCAGAAACTTGGCTTGCTCAAGCAAGTATGTTAAATGAATAATGAAGCTTCGTGTAGAGTTGACATGCATAACAACGCCTGATACTGACACATTAAAAGTTATTCATCTTGACAGGCTGCATCTTGCTTTAGGGCACATTCGCCCACTATGCTTTCAATCCTGTTTGCAATATTAGATCTGCCCAATATGGCTGTACTCTAATACCTACAGAGCCGGTGGGACCACTCCAGACTGTAATCGTTAATTCTTGGGATGCTAATGAATTCCCATTATTATGATGCACATAAAGAAAACCTATTCAATTTGTGTCGGTTGGCACCTTTTGATTCATTATGTGGTAGAAGTTGACAGCTGTTTTGGGGAGTTTGGAGATGCTGGCTGGCCTGCTGTACTGTTGGTGGCTGTTTTACCTCGGTGGTAGTGCCTGTTCAAGAGAGGAAACAAATTCACATCTCCTCCCCTTGGTGCCTCAGCCTTGTATAATTTGCCCAAACCTTGGTGTGTGTCTTTGTGTGCGTGCATGTGTGTGTAATGTGAAGTGAAGTGAAGAGAGAGAGCAGGAAAGAGGTGGAGTGGCGGGAGAGAGAGACAGAGAAGTGACACAAATCAATGTGAGCACCCAAACCACCATCACCAGCCGCAGCCGGCGCATCCTCCCCGACCTCCATCACCTCTCTGCCTTTACCAGGGAGAGACGGATAGAGACAGAGTCACAGGAAAGACAGTGTCCTCAACAACGCAGCATCCGGTAAGTCATAACAGACCTAGAAATACCTCCCACCATACACAAGTTGTGGAAGCGATGGCAACAAGGGTGCGTTGGCAGTGTTACTCGCCTCTCCAAGGCGCAGAGCGCACAGAGCAGGGCAGACATTCGTGTCTGAGCTCCTTTTTACTGCGTTTCCCGTGCACCAGCTCCTCTCCGCTGCCTCTGTCATAGCCTCTGCTGCAGAAAAGAGAAAATGACCCTAGGAACAGGACAACGGGAGAGCCGCTGCCGTTCCTCCTCCATCCATATGTTTTAAAGCCTGCTGAGGATTAGGGATTGGTTTGCGGGAGGCTTTTTTCCGCCAATCACCGCGCTGTCTCACGGAAAGCAAGAGAGAGCTGGTGGATGAGTAGAGGAGAGAGAGAGCGACAGATAGAGAGAGGTAGTTCTCCATGAGGCATGTCATGAATGTTGCTTTGATTTTTGTGTAGGAACTTAGAGTTTGTCTGTGCCATTCACTGATGTTGCTACAGTATCCCTTTGTGGATTTACGTAACTGTGTGTCTTTGGTATCCAGTAGTGAGTTTATAGGGAACTTTATAGAGGTTTTAAAGGGACTATAATAGTGGTTTTGCAGGCGTAAGACCATTAATTAGCTTTATTTCCATGTTTGGCTGTTTTCACACATACTGTACATCTGTATCGACCCGTCCCAATACGTTGTCATATTTGGTATCTTTGGAAACATTGACCTCTTGACTAGAATTTAAAATTTGAATGAGGATTATTCAAACATACATTTGTTAAGAATGTATTACACATGGGTCTTTTAGTGTTGAAGAGGTTCAGTAGGTTTGTGCACTTTACATTACTGCCAGTGATAGTTTCTTTTAGGTTGATTTCTCATCTTCCACTGGTTTCCATTGCTTTACGCTATGAAAAACAACAATTTTAGTTGTTTGGTTTTGCTCTCATGTTGGTCTTAACTGTATGTCCAGTACAAAATGAATTTCTTGACAATCCTTGAATTCGGCTTTTATTGTGCCATCACCGCAAGTGTTGCTTTGTTAAGTTGTGAAAAACAGGATACATACAGCACTCTCACAGAATGACTGCTGGCAGGGCTGTGTGATTGTTCATGGACTTACGCCACAGTTTTTTAGAATTGCACTGAACCAGTTGTGCCTGTTATTTAGTAGTATACATGATGTTTTGTAGAAGGTGTTGGTAAATGGTTAACATCATTTTCTGTTGAACAATCAAACAGACTGACGCCCTGTCAAATAGTTGTTATGCTAGCAGCATGGCTCTAGGGATGGCATAGTCGGTCTGTCAGTCAGTCCACCACTTGACTTGTCTTGACTGAAATGCTTCAACTGAACTACATATTGTATGGACATGTATGGCCCCCAGAGGATGAATCCTACTGACTTTGGTGATCCTCTGACTTTTCCTGCAGCACCAGCAGCAGGTCAAACTTTTCACTTATTAAGTGGATCTCAACTTATAAACTAATAAAAAGCAAAACAAACTAACATCGGAGTCGTAGTGTTCCAATATAGCAAATATGTGTATATCTTCATATTAACCTACAATGCAGGATACACATTTGAGAAAAAGCTCAATATTTTTTGCCAATATTTTTGCTTTTTTTCTTTTTTTCTTTCTATTATTGTTCTTTACATATCATGTGTGTTGTGTGTCGAACTCTTCTTTTTTTTTTTTTTTTTTTTTTTTTTTTTTTTTTTTTTTTTTTTTTTTTTTTTTTTTTTTTTTTTTTTTTTTTTTTTTTTTTTTTTTTTTTTTTTTTTTTTTTTTTTTTTTTTTTACTGGAAAAACTTTGCTCTCCTTCTTCATTGACAATTTGAGGAATGGGTTCAATCCTTGCTGTGTAGATCAAAGCGCATAAAAGTAGCTGGTAAAAGAGACTTCACTGTAAAACTGCCCTGTTGGTGCAGAAACTCTGCTCCTGTGTGATCCACCTTTTCACTGCTAAAACAAACTACTGGACCATTTGTTTTATTGAGCAGGGTTGTCCTAGACCATTAGCAAGGGCTGAACTGACCTACATCCCATAATTGAGGTAAAGACATTTGTCTCCTTTAGAGAGATCTAACTAATTTATACAGTACATGACAAATGGGAAAGATCAAGCTACTTTACTTTGACTTATGACATATTGCACCCATAGCTATGGATTTTATTATAAGCTATGGATTTTATTATAAGCCCTATTCTTTTCTCTGCTATTCTATATGTTTCCTAGAATTGCCCCTATTTCAAGAGCCAATTGTATTCATTGCTGAATCATACTGTAATTGTATTACATGTGAAGTGTGTCTGTTATTTACAGTGATACAGTATCAGTTGCCAAGCAGCGGTTGACATTGTTATCGGGCTGTAGCATCAGGGATCGGTTTCCGCTCCGTTTTAGACGGATGAAAACATGTACTGTACACACAGAAATGCACTCACAAACACTCTGTGCTTGGGTGTGTTTGTTGTAGTGAGTGCGCACTGGTCCTGAGGCCCACAGAGCGAGACAGATGCAGGTAAGAGTCAGACAGAGAAAGACATCTGTCACTCTCTGAATGGTATTTTCCCAATGCGACTGATGAGATACCCTCTCTCTCTCCCTCCCTCCCTCCCTCCCTCTCTTTTGACACACACACACACACACACACACACACACACACACACACACACACACACACACACACACACCACACACACACACACACTCACTCAGTGTGTCAGTGCTTTAACGGGGGTTTGATCTCGTACAAGAGAGGAAGCTGTAAATAAATACCCCAAAATGTGGCATATCCCTCCCTTCCTTATCACAGTATGTTTGTGTGACTTATGGCGTGATGAAATATAACAGCTGAGTTAGAATTGGAACGGTTCTTCTGTGTTGCAGTGATGTTAGTGCACTTGAACTGGAGTTTGTTTTGGTGAAATTTTTTTTGCAATCAAAAACACATTTGTTGAGTAATAGCATGGGCTTACAAAATCTGCCTGCTAAACAGTTGAGAAGTGGCTTTGGATGTTTTTGTCACTTGCGAAATAAAATATTTTATCCAACCTGACCTCTCCGAAATGAAGTGTAAGTGTATAATTTATGATGGGCTGTCCATGTTTCTAAGTCCTAGTCTCCGGACTTTTAATGGACTTGTATTGGTATCCTACTGTCACATCGTATTGTTGTTTTACAAAATTCCGTTGTGCAATTGAATGATTTGTTGCATGCAACTTCAGTGTGATACATTTTCATTTGTCAAAACAATCAAGTGTGCACTCAGAACGCTCCCAATGCGATAACCTTTTCACTCTTTTGTGGGATATATGCACTCGTTTGAACACACAAAAAGTGACTGAAGTAGTTGTGCGAAGGATGAAAAACGAGAGCTGACTTTCTTACCTCAGCCCACCTGGCCAAAAAAACCATTTGCTAAGCCAATTTCTTTTAAAGTTTTGAAACTGGCATTAGGTGCTTCTCATGTCGCTTAAATTGCCTCCTCGACTCTTCCACTTGTCTCCCTTTCTCGCGTCTCAGTCCCTCCCCACCGAGGAGGCACGGGACAGACGCAAGGAAATCATTGGAGGAGAGAGGCAACGAGGAAATGTGTTTTTAGGGGGATGAGACGTTCCGTTCCTCCGAAGCGTCACATGAATTCGTCAGCTGTACGGGCGGAGTTAGCAACTCCTTCAGCTGCACGGCTTCCGGGAAGGCTGCTCTCGTGTATCCTCGCCTATAGCTCCTCGATGCTCGCTCCTCGGGGCAGATATAAGAGTTTGAGACGGCCTTCACCGAGGAGGGACAGAACAACTTCCGGCTCAGCCGAGGACCGAGGAGTCGAGGAGCTATCAAATAAGGGCCATGAGATGCAGCCCTAGTTTACATCCATATTTCCTAGCTGGCAGTCTTCTTCTGTGCTCTTACTGGCCTAGTGCTTTAACTACTAGTGTATAGTATTACTGCCACCAACTGTCAGTCAGTGGCATAGCGTAAACCTGGGAGCAGGAATGTGTAAAGAAACACAAACAAAATGGCGTCCCATTCATCAAAACATTGCTCCAGTGCACTGCACCTTTTTAGTGATCAGAACATCCTCAGCGTACCTTGAACTTTCTGAAAGACATTGACCCCTTTTCTTTAAAGTGGCTATATGTAACTTTCAGTTTGTGTTGATTCTAGCTACACAGGCTTTTTCAAGGCGTTACGCCAAAATCTGTGACCCATCAGAATGTGTGACTGTAGAGCCGGTCTACCTGCCTTAAATCATTTTTTGACTACGCGGGGAGAAAATGGGGCCGGGCGAAGGAATTAATAAAAACTATCAACTAAAATAGCGTCTATTGTCTTGATATTGAGTTCCATCCCCCTTAATTTAATCCACCTCTCATTTGTTAAGTGTTTGGTATAAATTCAGTTTCACCTGGATTCACCTCATCACTGTACTTCATAAAAGATTAAGTGCACACTTTGTACTTTGAGTCTCCTTGTCTTTCTCTCTCCTTTGTAGCCGGTATCCCTATTTTGTTCTCTCTCTCTCTCTCTCTCTCTCTCTCTCTCTCTCTCTCTCTCTCTCTCTCTCTCTCTCTCTCTCTCTCTCTCTCTATCCATCTATTTAATGATCTATATCTTTTTCTCTTTCCTTGCATCTCTCTGCAGACTGTGGACGAGGCTGAGGAGTGCGCTGCCAAGCCGTATGAATTATCAGACTAATGGGCTTAAGTGGCTTGTCCTAACATTGTCTCCCTCAACACATAGTCATACAGAGGCTTAGGAGAATATACAAAGCAAGAATAAAAAATTTTGAAAACCAAATACCCCCCCCCCCCTTCTTTTTTTTTTTTTTTTTTCTTTCTTCGAGGTCAGGATTAAAATTCATCAGGATCCGTTAACTCTCTCTTCTTCTTGTCTCCCCCACATCCTCCTGTGTCTCCTCTGTTTTGTAAGCACAAAGTCATCCATTGTTATTAAATTGAGGGATGTGTTGTTGCAATATTTGGCTTTAAAAAAATGGCAAATCTCCTTAAAGCCGGAGAGTGAAACTGGGACAGATGTACTACAGTGCATGTTACACGATGAGAAGACGCTGGTCGGGATGAATAGTTGAAGGAGAAAAACAGAGTAGGGGAGAAGAGTCAGGAGACTTGTGTGTAGTCAGGACACTTGTGTGTATTGTGTGACCTAATACTTAAGTATCCATGAGTTTTGTGTGGGTGTAGGTTTCCTATCGTTGCAGAGTGATTTTTAAACCTAGTAAATGTAATGATCCTTTTAAGATAATTTTTTGTCTTCACAGATGACTCATTTAAAAAAATATCCTAGTTGTGTGTAACCATATTAAGGTTTTATGCAGCACCTAACACACACCTGTCATGCATCACTTTTGACCTCACACAAACATGGTTTGCATTTAGCGGGCGTTGGGAACATGACTCAATGGTGACCGTTATAAATACATCCATTGTTGAATGAATGAATGTGAATGAATGAATTGTTTACTTACTGTAACAGGCTATTTCTAGGCGTATGCTGTCTGCAGTGTGACAGGCTGTGGGGTGGAGCATGAAACTTCATCACCCATTCCAGATACCAACTACCAGTAACGCACCTTTTTCATAGAATTTGGTACAATGCAAAAGTCAGCCAAAAATAACACTTTTTAAAATCTACCAGGGCAGCTGTTTGTGTTCAGACCAATGTTGTGCTCTACACCAGGGTTGTAAATATTTCTTTTTATAAACCGCTGTGCATTGTTTTGGCATTTGATAAACCTTCAAACTCATTGACCAGTTCCTTTTTTAAACTGGTCTCCCCACCGGTACCTGAAGCAACAAGCCCCCACCATCACAACCTTTTTGTGTGTGTGTTTTTGGTCTCAACTAGGGGTGCACCGATCTGACTTTTTCAGTCCCGATACCGATACCGATGCCAGGGCTTTGTGTATCTGTCGATACCCGATACCGATCCGATACCGTTAATGAATTAATAATAAACTGTATACCTTCCACATCATACCTTCCTTCCACCATGTGGAAGAGACTAAAGGCACCAGACCTTCCTAACTAAACATTACTTTCCTAACTAAGACAAAATAACATAGATGTAATGTATTGAATTCTTATTTATTTGTTATTTAAAAAACAATTGTGCATTCAAATCGAAAATATAATGTAATCAAACTTCTTAAAATAAATTTAAATACATAATAATGGGCCATCAATAATGGGCCACCTTTATATAGGTTTATAATGGCTTATTCTACTGTGAGGAGTACATAAAATATCACAAAAACATGTTAATGTCATCATGTTTACTAAAAGCTTTGATTAAGGGTTTGCTTGGCTCCACAGTTACAGAGGCTAAACTATTTGTATTGTGCAAACTGCAAAGTAGTAAAATAAACTCAAATCGAATGAATAGCCTACACATACAAACAACTTTAACACCGTTTCCCTTTCAAAACTAAATAGTTGTAAGCTAGTACTGTATAACCACTACCTTGGCCACAGGTAAGTTAGGTTGTTGTAGTGTGGTTGTAGTGGGGGACTGAACGTAGCTCCGCTGTCAGCCTCCTTCGCTGTTTGAATAACGTTAGTAGGTTGGCGGACGTATTTCAGCGAGGCGAGACATCTTAAAGTGCCCATATTATGAAAAAATCACTTTTTCTGGGATTTGGGGTGTTCTTTTGTGTCTCTGGTGCTTCCACACACATACAAACTTTGAAAAAAATCCATCCATGCTGTTTTGAGTGAGATACAGTTTCTGAATGTGTCCTGCCTTCAGTCTCCTGGTGAGCTGTTCAAAATCGGCCTCGGACTGTGACGTCACAGTCCGAAATGAGCTGGCTAACCACAACCGTTAGCTCGTTAGCATGCTAACCGTTAGCATTAGCATGCTAACGCTAATGCTAACGGTAGCATGCTACGTCGTTCTCAATAGCAAAGCACTGCTACAACACACACAAGTTCACCATAATCTACAAAAGAACTACTTACGTGTGCGCCCTCATTTAGAAGTCTCCCAGCTAATCCTGCCTTGTAACTGACCAAAGTTGGAGAAACAGGCTCTCTTTTACTGTCTCTAGAGTTAGCTAGCTGACATGATCTACATCTGAACTACTGAGCATGTGCGAGTGCAATCAAAGATAGAACAGAAGAAGAAGATGAAAAGAGGTCTCACTCTGTAGCTAAAACGGAAACCAGGTGAAAAGAGGATCTACAGCAGTGAGAGAGAGCTGTGCAGTACAACAACAATATGGTGTTTTTTGAAAATTAAACCATGTAAACCTATTCTGGTACAACCTTAAAATACAGTTATGAACCTGAAAATGAGCATAATATGGGCGCTTTAAATCCAGAGTTTTAATCATTGCTCCGAACCCGTCTTTCTCAACGGCCTGTAGCGGGACCGGAGGTGGATTGGATTCATAACGTTGCTCCGCTGCATGCTTGAAGTGACAGGTCTTTAACGTTAGCGTAGTAACGTTAGCACGGCCGAGTAACGTTAGAGCGACGGGCAACAACCGTGGCTAAATTATGTCCGATTTGTTAGAAATAAAAAAAACTTGGGAACAACAGACGGCTCCTCTCTTGAGCACATGTTGTTCTGGTGTATCTCCGGTCTTTCTTTATCCTCTAGCTAACTTTCTTCTAGGTTCTTGTGCAGTAGCGACCGTAGCCTCTCCCAGCTTAACAGACTGTTATGCTACCTGGCTAGCTAGGCTAGCAGATGTAATGTTACCCAGCATGCCATTCGGCGGTGTAGCTACATTTGTAAATGTAAAATTATTAGTGTTAGAAACTGTTTGTCTCAAATTGTTATATGCTTTGGTGTGTTATCCTTTTAAGATAGTTAGTTGTGGGTTATTAATTGTTGTGTTATAAAGTTACTACCATGAGTGAGAAGGGTACGCAGTTAACGGGCCCCGGTGCTGCGGCGGAGTGTGAAAAAAAAAAAAAACTGGATCGGCCAGCTATTTTTGCAATATCGGGGCCGATATCCGATCCTAACATCGGATCGGTACACCCTAAGGGGGTAAGCCTCGCTTCAGAACGCGAACCTCCGATGGCGCCATTTTGTTGCTACAAAGGTATAACCTCTTGTTAGCATTCCACTGACCGCCATTTTTTTTTTATGTCACTTGACTGCGAATAACTTTACATCTGAAGCGTTTAAAGACTCTATTTGTCCATTGTTTAATTCTAAAGAAACACGACAATGTATAAAAGGCTCCATTACCTTGTAGCTCACGTTATGGCTCCGTAGCAGACGTTTTTGTAAAAATACGCTAACGATTGTGTCATAACTAAGTGACTTACTGTCGCACAGTAGAGGAATTACCGTATAGTACAGGAGAAGCTCGCAGGCAGTTTCGACTTACATTAGCTGTTTAGGTTTAATTACTAATGTTAACTAGCATGTTAGTGATCAGTAATTAGCCTGTGCCTATGTTATCTCCTTACATATAACTACGCTCTCCGTCTCTGTAAGATTGGAAATGATTGAGATTTCTCTTGGCACAGCTACAAGAAGACTTACAACTTTCAGACAGGTTGCTCACGTCACATTTACGTTGTCTCTGTCAGTTGGAGGCTGCGCAGTAAAGGAAGAGATCACCGGAAAAGTGCTTCTAATAGCCTTCACTGGTCTCCGTCCAGAGCAACGGGGTCTATTGGTCCATTAATATATATGTCAATGGTGCACCCCTAGTCTCAACACATGCTGACACCCTCTCCTGTGACCTGATTTGGATCTTTCAGCTATGTTGCCAGGCAAATGTAATAGGCCGCGTTCTTATTGCATGTAATAGGCCGCGTTCTTATCGAGTCGAGCAGAGCCGTACGGCTCTGCTCGACTCGACTCACTTTCTTGGTACCAAGTAGGGCTGCACGATATGAGGAAAATGTCTAATTGCGGTTATTTTGACTGATATTGCGATATGATTCACGATATTGAAGGGAATGATCATGTTTGTATAATTATTCTCACTTTATTCTTGATTATCGTGTGATTTTTGCGAGGATCTGTACCAAACAAAGATGTTTCCTGTAGTCTGTAGGACAGGATTTGTAGGCTGGGACGTCTCTGCAGCACCACAATACTTCATTCAGAATGGTTTGACACATATTTTGCCTTTAACAAATATTGCGCCCTACCTGCGATTTGGATGTTGCACTAGCCCATATTGCGATTTCGATAAAATTACGATTAATTGTGCAGCCCTAGTACCAAGTACTTTTTCTAGAGATGCGCTGATAGACCGGCCGGTGACCGGACTTGGCCGGTTTTCACGTCCTCGGCCATGACCGGCGAACCGGCAGGTCAGTCTGACATATGCCGATTTCATGCCGGTCAACGCTACAATTAACTGACAACACAAGTTATACGAGTTACAGTTCTCAAGGACGCGACAGCACAGTCTCTTTTTCCTTTCGCTGAACTTTCCCGCTGTGTGTCGCGCGTACCCGCTCGCGGTGTGAAGCGCGTGTCCGCACTATTCTCTCACATGTAGGGAACCCCGTGAATTAACCTGCAACATGTCAGCTGTTTGGGAATTCTTCAGCGTGTGTGCAGAAGATAACAAGTTTGCAATATGCAACACCTGCAAGGAGAAAGTAGGGCGTGGAGGGACGACACCAAAAACCAAAATCAGATTTTATTTTGTTGGATACTGGATGTGAAAAGAAGGAAATGGTTCTAACATTGCACTTTAGATGTGTGTGAATTTCCCACACCAGGAGTAATTTATATAGTTGTATTTTATAGTGATCTATTATTTGTTCAAAAAATGTTCTATGCAAAATGTTCTATTAAAGAAAAGATAGAATATAAATATTTGCGTGTGCTGTAAAGTGGTTAGAAAAAATCTAATCGGAATCGGCTGAAATCTGTATCGGCTGGCCTAACTTAACGAAAATCGGAATTGGCCTAGTATCAGTTAAGCTAGCTTGAAACCTAGACAGGGGCAGTACTAAAAAAAGTTCTAGCTAGTAGCCACAACTTTTGATAATGGAAAACCAAAAGAAAGCGAGTCGAGTCGGGCAGTACCGTGCGGTGGAAATGCAGCTACAGATATATAGAATCACAAGATAGATCAAGAACACCTCACCTGTAAATGTCTTTGTCCTTTTAGTTGATACCTGTGCTTCACAGCATCTTACACGTCACAGGTTTTTGTTGTAACACTGGAGACAGGCATTTTCAGCTGCCTCATAATCTCAGAGATCTCATTATTTTCAATTTATGTCTGTGAGACTGTCTAAATGAGCTTCAGGATATTAAAGGGTCAGTAGATGATTTAGCATTCCAGTGGAAATCTTTGGTTTTAACTTTTTTTTCTTTTCATATAACGGAGGATTTTTGTGTACACAAATGCACACAATGGAGAACCTTGTACTCAAACAGAGAAAACAAGGATCAACAAAAAGAAGTACACCTCTTGAGGCCTTCCTAATGAACCCAAGTCCGAGTTGGACAGATGCAGCCTATTTCCAAACTTTTTTTTCTCCTGTTCCTTTGTGCATCAAACTCTTCAAAAAACCATAACAAGCTTCTTTCATGGATCAAACGAGAGCGGCAGTGCTCATTGTGCCAAAGCGGAATTAAAAAAAAGAGAGAGAGAGAGAGAAATACCTTATTATTGTTATCAAAGTAAAGCCAGCTCCTCTCCTGCTGCTCTTATGGGACCTCCCTGACTCTCTCTGCTCATAGACCCAGGGGGAATCCAAACATGACCCGCAAACCCCCCCCAATTTCTGGAACACACGCACACACGTGGGCCTGTCTTGGTGCACGTCGTTTCATTTGTGAAATTAGTCCATTCTCTCTGACCCTGTCTTTTCATCAGGCGCGGCGGTGCATATTTTAGTCCCTTTCCTGCGCTTGTTTTACTAATTGGTGGCTATACTTTGCCCAACACTGATATCCTTTGATCATCTCAGATCATTACGTTTACCTCATTAATTTGCTCAATGTGATTTTTCTCCCCCCAAAAAATGTAAGGGTCCGTGCAAAATTGGATTAATAATAGATCATATGAGCCAAGAGAGAGTGCAATTCCTTTGTGATTTCTCCTCTACTTCGCTTGCTCTTCCTCTTGCTTTCTTTCGCTGGTTATTGTGTCTCATTGTCCTGTGGTGACATTGCAGCTTTAAAGGAAAAGGTCAATATTTGGAGGAAACATGTTGCAGATCAACATGAATCTGCTATAAGTAGGCAGCTGGAGTTAGGACGTCAGAATCTATTTAGCCTGGCTTAGCATTGAGGGGCAGAGGGAAACCGGCCCAGTTTCACCTACCAACATTTCTAAGCTTTCTTTGTAGCATAATGTGTCTTGTTTAATGCCGAAATTGGACTACATAATACCAGCATAATAATGGTTTGGGCTGACAGATGTCGGGTAAAAATGGAACCACTTCAAGCATGACTGTGGAGTGGATCATAGTGGAAAACAACTACATCTACAATATTGTGCTCTTACCGTCTGGAAAGGAATAAGACAAGGCCGCTGTTTAAAAATGACTCCAGGTTCACTTTCATTTACAAAACTATAAAACTGTGTTGTTTGGGCAGTCAGGTGGAACAGTAAAGTGGATCCTTTACTCCTTATCAGTCATCTATGTACATCATGCAAGAATGTCGGGGTTCAATGTGTTGTTTGCCATGTTTCACAGCCAACAGTCTGGCTGTTCGGTCCAAATAGTTCCAGCATGTAAGTCGCCCTGATACCACAGATTGTCATTTTTACATGTAGGTTCAGTGTTTCATTTCATTCACAACACATTGAACCCCATTTGTGGCGGAGGCGGGGCGGGGGATACTTATTTTCGGACACGCTGTTAGATGCTGTCCTCCTCTCGTACTTCAGTGCCTAACAAATCTATCTTTTTTTTTTTTATCTGTCTTTCACTGGTTGAAACCTGAAAATACTGTTAAATAAATTAATAACATAACTAATTCCGCTGGTCGGACTGTTGAGCTCTGTTTCAGACTGATACCTCCGGTTCAGGCTGGTCCTCATCCTCAACACGGGCCTTTTTCAGTGGCGGAAAATACTTTTCAATACTCATCTGGATTGAAGCAGCAAACATTCAGTGTAAGAGTAAATTGTGAATTTCGCCAGCCGTCTTCTCTCCTTTATGGAGACAGACGCTGTGTGCACGGTGGGCTCGATGGGGTTTTAAGCCCCCAACGTCGCCTTACAGGCAGCTAAAACTCACATTAACCCTCACTATAACCTTTGCCGCGCTGCCTGGAAGATGACGTTGGGGGCTAAAAACACCAAACACCGCACGGCGGGAGGTGTGTGTGTGTGTGTGTGTGTGTGTGTGTGTGTGTGTGTGTGTGCGTGTGCGCGTGTGTGCGTGAGCGAGACACAAGTGACCGAGAGACGGATGAGAGCAGGGATAGGCAATGCAGAAGAACGTGTTTTAAATAGCGTTTAAAAAAAAAAAAAAAAAGAATTAATATCAAAACGCAATGTGCGGCGGCCGGTGTTGATAGTGAGGCGCACCGCCACACATTAGTCTATGTGTGGGAAACCCTGAGATTTGTAGATACATAAAACAAACACATTTGAATTAGTCAGTTTTAAAAGTGTTGGTAGGCATATTTCCTAAACTTTGGACATAGCCAGGCTAGCTGTTTCCCCCTGCCCTCAGTCTTTATGCTAAGCTAAGCTAAACATGTCCTGACTCCGGCTTCTTATGTACATCACACACAGACACAAGATTGATATTGTTGTCACTCTCAAAAAGAATGCAAATGAGCGTATTTCCCAGAACTATTCCACGAAAGTTCAATAGGCTTGTCATACAGACACATTCAAGCAAAACCCACTCGCAGCAGCAGGTGCAAACATCCACTTTTACATGATTTTGCTCTGTTTAGAGTAGGTCCTGTTTGATTAAACATACATCAAACATTAGAGAGACAAACACTGTAATTCATCCAAACTCCTTCAAGTCTACAATCATACTCCACTTACACTCACCAGCTGTGATTGTAATGGCTGTCAGTACTTCCTGTATCACACCGTTTCTGTATTTCATCCCCTTTTCACCATCAGTATCTCCTCCTAAGATACTGTATGTTCCTTTTCAATAGGCTGGTGTCTGTGCTTTGTTGTTGACAGCTTCGTTGTCAATCCACCCAACTCCAAATTGTGGTGCACATAAAGGCTTGTATCTCCCTCATCCTTTCTCTTTTCTCTCCCTCTTGTTCTCTTCGGAGGAGATTACATCTCGGATCACTCTGTCTGCAGGCGCTGCTCGGCATTGTGTTTTGCGTCTCTCTCTCGTTGTCACATTGAGCTCTGCGCCCTCCTATTATCATATAGATAAGTGAATGTTCTGTTGCTGCAATACGGGGAAGCGCAGCTCTAATGTAGTGTATTGTGTATGTTGTTAAAATTGCCCCCTGTCGCCTCTGCCATTCAAGACGCCCGCTCCTCTATCATAGTTGTAAACACAGTCGCTGAAGATTGTGAGTTTTCTTTGGGCCTTGTGGGTGAGCTGAAAAGATGATGTGTGTTAGTGTGTTTTCTCAGTGACTTGGTTTTGTGACGTGAAGTGGGCCATTTTGCATGTGAGTGCGTACAATGTGTTTTTTTTTTTACATAGGTAAGTCTGGTGTGTGTGTGTGTGTGTGTGTGTGTGTGTGTGTGTGAGTGAGTGAGAGTGATTGTGGAACCACAGGTGGTGGCAGTGTATTCTGGATTAGGCCTGTCACGATAACAAATTTTGCTGGACGATAAATTGTCCCAGAAATTATTGCGATAAACGATAATATTGTCGTTGAGAGACCAATTTGCATCTAATGATAATGGCATAATAATGCAGGTACACTTTTCAAAGATCAATACACTTTTATTTCTAAAGAATATATAACACTGGAACTGGAAGACATTGTAAATATCCACAATATGTCTTTGATCTCCTTTTAGTATGTCGTCTTTCACGCTGATGTACAGTTGTGGAATTGCCGTTTGTGACACGCATGTTCTCCCAGGCAATTCATAGCCTACTGGCTGTCAAAAGTTTGCTGCATTCCTCGAGTGTTTGTGCGATAAACTACAGACTCTGTACTACATTTTACAATTATTTAACACTAAATATTAAATTTAAATAATATATAATTAATACATTTAATATATCTATATGGCTATCTGCCACATGGCGAGTAAATGTTTGTACCAAAATAGTTCTGTTTTTCAGTCTTCATTTTGGCGAATTACTTCTGCTCCTCTGCAGGTCGGAGCTTCGTGGGGGCGGGCCCACACACACACACACACACACACACACACACACACACACACACACACACACACACACACCTCTGACATACTTTCCACACTCTGTGTCCGCGGACAGCTGTAGGCTTGGACCGTTAATGTTCTGTGCATTGTCGGACACATGCAGCCACTTTCCTGAAACCGCTTGTATGTCCGAGCCCGTCTCCACCGCCTCCACCTGCAGGTTGTCAGCTGTGTGGTTTGAAATGAAAGGGAGAAAGTGGGACGCCGAGTGACACGGTTGATATCGCTCATATACTTTTTAGTTTTTTGACGGCGCCTTAACTGCAAAGTGCTGCGGGAAACCCTGCCCCAACTCTCAACTAGCGTTTTCTGTCTCTCTCTCCGCCAGGAGTCCCGCCCCCACAAAGACCATGCGACTGACAGGAGGGTTCACTCCTCGTTACGCTAAGGAACCGAGAGTGGTCCTCCAGTCTCTTTGGTAGAGAGAGACGAGGAAAACAAATCATTTTTTTTATCGTGCGATTAATTGATTTATTGACTATCGTGACAGGCCTATTCTGGATGTTATTTCAAGGTTAAGACGGTGGAAAAGCATCTGTGTTGATGGTTTACGCTATACAGTACATTCGACACGTTTGACATTTTCTGCGGGAATTCTTACATTTACACATTTATTTGTGTGTCATTGCAGGCTTACTGTACAAAGTGTGCAGCAGTGTGTGTTTGTGTTGTGTGTGTTTGTATCTACAGGGTGTTTTCTTTGACAATGATGGAGTGGGTTTAGGCAAAAGGAAAATCCCCCACAGCTTTCATGGCTCAAATAGCCTTTGGGTGCGTGCGTGCGTGCGTGCGTGCGTGTGTGTGCTCGCATTTGCGAGAGAGAAATAGGAATACACCACTTAAGTCTTAAATCCTCCTTCCTCCCAGGGCTCCCACTTACACACACACACTCCTGAAAGTCTAATATTGACTGTAGCATCACTGAAATACACAGCACTCACAACAGAAATGCACTGTTTATTAAACTGGATTATATGTCTTTGCTAGGCTAGTTAACCCCAGTCCAATCCAGTCCAGTATAGTTCAGACTTTTCCAACCACTCTGATCTAGCTTGGCTCAGTTTACTTCAGTCAGTTTTAGCAGAACAGTGTGAACTCAGCTGGAGGGGCTGAAGGCTGTAATGTGATGACTCAGAGATGGAAGGAGACAATCTGTTCCCTGTTCAGCCCCAGGTGTGTGTGTGTGTGTGTGTGTGTGTGTGTGTGTGTGAGTGTGTGTGTGTGTGAGAGCAAATGCTCCTCAAGGATTTAAACCAAACTAAACAAAATATATGATTAATTTATGTTTTTTTACGTTATTGACTTTGTTGAATGTACCCATTGTGATTTAAGTGCAGAGCTGTCTGCCGAATCTTTCACCCCCCTTTCTCCATATGACAAACAAACTATTTTTGCAACACACAGCTTGGAGTTTCTGTACAACAATAGCTCAGTATATTTAGTGTGCTACACCGTGGTCACTGTAAGAACAAAACTATTAAGAGTTATAATCCTTCAAATCTTCATGAAATCAAACCCTTGTTTCTTTTTTTTTTGCTTTTTATGGTTTCCATTTCAGGAATAGCTAATCAGTTTATTAAAATTTTGTAATTACCTCTCAATATAGAGTTTTAATTTTAAACTAATTTCAAATGGTAGAGTATGCTCGCCTGGCATTGCCAGAATAATTTGCTAATGCTTATTAGTCTGGAACCTCTTCAATTTCCAAGGTTATCAACGGTGCAAGCCAAAATACCTCTTGAGGCACTTGAATAGACTTACAACCAATCAAAGCAATGAAATGTGACCTACAACCAATCGGAGCAATGAAACATGACCTACATCCAATCAGAGCAATGACGTAGCTTTGAGCGGCACATGCAAGCTGGGACTGTTTGGTCCGTTTTTAAAGCAGTAATAAAATGGCTGCCTGGTCACAAACTTTCTCAAATTACAACTACTGCTACTAGTACTACTACTACAACTAGTACTCACTGTTCACTCTCCTAACGTGTATCAGGGCTGTATTATAATGCAATTTCCTACTGCTGCACCTTCATATTAAAAGCATTGAACTGGCAAAACACCGCTGAAGTAGACACAGACTAGTTGCCTGCCCTGTGCATTTGAAGAAAAAAAACACTTGAAAACTCAAAGTTGACATAACGTTGTCTCCTGCAGAGAGAGAGAGAATAATGGAACAGTTAGGGGCTGTTAAACTCCACCATATGTTCAACATAACAGCAATTTTCTTTGAATTTGTATGCCTGTTTTAATGTGTGTTTTTTGTTGTTTGATTTCACCACTTATCTTCTCACATACTTGTCCTGGCTTTTTTACTGTATGCTCCGATTTTTAACGGGTATCCCTAATAGTGGGTCACAGTAATACTGTGTGTGTGTGTGTGTGTGTGTGTGTGTGTGTGTGTGTGTGTGTGTGTGTGTGCGCTTCCATGTTTACATGTGTCTGAAGCGGTGCATGTGCCAGGCTGAGCACATCTTCCCTGTGATCCAGCACCACCACCACCTCACACACACACACACACACACACACACACACACACACACACACACACTTCCTCCCTCCTCCATGCGTTCTTCCACTTTCAACATCCATCCCTTTCTTATGGAAAAGAGCCAATTAGACTTGTGTCTGTTTGTTTTAAACAAAATGGCTTTTAATTAGCGCGATCAAAAAGGCTTCTTTCTGCAGGCCCCAGGATCCACTTTGTAGTTCCCCCTCCAGATCGCACCAGGGGTTTGATGCCACCTGATAGCACGCCAAGACAATCAGAACACTTTTATAATGAATACACACATGCACACACACTTTATCACTTTGTCTCCATCTATCGCTTGTTGTCTCTTAAAGTCTTTTGGTCTTGATGTTGTATTGTTATCATGACCATTTTTTTTCTTCTGTTGCCTGCATCCTCTTAATTCTTCCTTCCTTTCTTCTCTTTTGTCCTTTCTGTCTCTGATCTGTTTTTTAATGACGTGGCCCAGCATGGCTCACTGCTGGACATGTCCTCTGTCCTTCTCTTTGGCCACTTTCAAAATTGCTAATCAGTTTAACAACACTTCGTATCTATTCTACTGTAAAACGCCACCCTTATCCCATGTGGGTATGATCTGCCGGTCATGTCAAAAGACGTTCATTTGGAGTAAGGACTTATTAATATGAAGTATCCTGTAGGCTGCTTTTCCTGTAATGCCACCTCCTGTTTCTTATACAAAAGCACCCAAACTACTCTTTAAAAGCTTTATATCTTTTAAAAACTGCAGCTCTTTTTGGCACAGCAAAGTTCTTACCCAAGTCTCTTATTGCTCTACTATGCCTCAAACCTGCAGACTCATCGGCTGTATCTTATTCTTTCTTGGCTTCTGCTAAAATTCTCAACCGACAACATTGCTGGGCGCACAGCTGGAGCATTTTAGTAAATATTTTATTATATCTTTTAATGGGACAACAATGAAGGAATTACACTTTGCTACAATGTAAAGTATTAAAGGGATACTTCACCGATTTAGAATTCAGCTTTGTATCCGTAGAAACCCGATAGTATTTCTGAATGACCGTGCCTCCCTCCCTCATGTCCCCCTGAGACGAGAGATTTCTGCATTTGAGGCCTGGAAAAAATCTTCCGATGACGTAAAATGACGATTTTTGCGTCATTGGAAGATTTTTGGGCCAGAGGCAAAGGACTACAGCCAGTAGTAGGATCTACTTCCGTAGGTTTTCAACACGCCCACAGGGGGTTGGACTGCCGAGTCTGGCCAAGGTATTCCGAATGAAAACGACTGTCAGCCATCTTGAATCTTCGCTAAACAGGCTTTTCGGTTTTCAGCAGAAAACATTTACAACAATTATCTGCATTCAAACTACCGGACGTGTGTACCACCGGGATACGTCGCACAGATCGGAGAATATGGAGGAAACGTTATTACAGACGCAATACTCGGCACACTACGTGAGCTTCGCCTGCACGGAGACCAGCGGTGTTGCTCAATGCCGCTAGCCGGCTAGGGGACATGCCCTCATCACATGCCCTTCACCATATCTAGAGATTGGCATGGTTTTATTTCAGTTAGCCTAATAGCTGGTTTGATTTGCATTGAGAGATGATTTTATGGAAAGTACCCCATGCCAATCTCTAGGTATGGTGAAGGGCATGTGATGATGTGGGGCTATTTTAATTCCAAAGGCCAAGGGAACTTTATCAGGATGCATAGTATCCTGGATCCATGAAATAACTGGCCTTTAAAAATAAACATCTGCCTGCCTCTATGGGAATTTAACATAGGGGTGTACTCACTTTTGTTGCCAGCGGTTTAGACATTAATGGCTGTGTGTTGAGTTATTTTGAGGGGACAGCACATTTACACTGTTATACAAGCTGTACACTTAATACTTTACATTGTAGCAAAGTGTAATTCCTTCATTGTTTTCCCATTAAAAGATATAATGAAATATTTACTAAAATGTGAGGGGTGTACTCACTTTTGTGAGATACTGTATATATCCTTATTTCGACTGTATACTGCATATTGTGTGCGAGATATGTGAATAGTACTGTGTGTGTGTGTGTGTGTGTGTGTGTGTGTGTGTGTGTGTGTGTGTGTGTGTGTGTGTGTGTGTGTGTGTGTGTGTGTGTGTGTGTGTGTGTGTGTGTGTGTGATCTGTGCATAGTACTGTGTGTTCTTTGTCTGTGTGTCAGGTGATGTTCGATGTATTGTTAGTGTGTTGCAGACAGTGGCTGCAGGGAGTAAACATGTGACCCAATCAGCTCACTACTGCTCAGCTTACCATGGCTCCTAATTGACGTGTGTGTGTGTGTGTGTGTGTGTGTGTGTGTGTGAGTGAGTGAGTGAGTGAGCTGAAATAGGTCCAAATGACAGCTGTCAGGTTGCTTGACTCAATCATGATATTCCCCCTCTTGCTTTCTTACACATATTCCGACACACGTACACACACTGACACGAAATAATGAAGATACCGTATCCAGTAATTTGGAGACCTTTTGGCAAACATTTATGTACATTATATAATGGATTAAGAATTAATATCCTAACATGTCTCTTAGTATTAGGTTCATTAATGTATCACTTATCATTGCTCTCTGGGGACTGTGTTCACTGTGACACCGATTGTGCTGCAAGTTATAATCACAACTGCCAATTGGACTGAACATTGTACGCCATAAAGCACCACATCCATTAAACACTGAATTGGCTGCATTAAAGTGCCTGTGTTACACTGTCTACTTTCATATATATATTATGTACACATATGTTTACATAAAAATGTATGCTTTTATTTGAAAATGTCCTACCTTGAATGGCAGCAGTGGCATCAAGAGAGACACTGTGGCAGACAGCAGCGTAGGACAATGCTGAAAGCAACCCAGCCTGCCCCAGTTTTCACTGAGATTGTGTTATTTCTTTTTACAATAATGACAGTAACTTTTCAACAACAAAAATTGCCATATGATTGGCTGCCATCAACATAAAAAGAAATGCTAAAATGGCATAGAAAATCTACACCTAGTCAGTCCCTCCAGAAAAACGTGATTATGCGATCGCATAATTCAATGCGTAATCAGCCAAAGTCCGCTTATTTATGCGGGGGCCGCACTTTTCAAATACAACTCACTTTCGCCGCTTAAATTGCATGATTTCATAATTCCCGCATTTTCATTGCAAAAAAGTCACATATAGCTTAGCAGAAAGTTGAAAAATGTTGCGTTTACTTCATACAAGAGCAGCCAGTTTCCCCTGTTGCCATGGGAACGTTATGAAATGACGTAATTACACGACGTGAACATCATGGAAAAGCAGGGTGTTGTGGGAATCACTTTTGTTTTTCTCTTTTTCATCAAACTGCAGTTTTTGCAAGTTCCCGCAATTTCATCGCATAAAATTGCATAAATATCCCGCATATTTCATCACATTTTTTAAGAAAACGTGCCGCATAATCAAGAATTTTTGCCTGCAACAATCACAAAAAAACTCCGCATTTTTCTGGAAGGACTGCCTAGTGACTTAAATTTAAAATTGAACTTAAAAAAAGTGTAGATTGATAAATCATGCTGAATTCAAGAATGGATTCAAGCTTGAAAAGAACATAATTCCAAATAAGGAAGCAACAGTTACTACCAAATTTTTACCTAGCAGTGTGTGACATGATATCTTTCAAACATTACAGTATGTACTGTATACTCTTGTGGTGACTCCCAAAGCCAACAGTGAAAAGAGGGCGCTGTGACAGTGCAGTATGAGTAGGCATTCAGAGCTGAGCAGTCACAGTTTATAGATGATTCCCCAGACAATTGCCTGAGCAGTATCCCAGCTTTAATGGCTGCACAAGCCTGATTTATTATATGAGTTAACCCTGACTCTACTCTACCTCACAGCATCACCTTCAACCGCTGCATGCAAGCACACAAATAACACGCACGCACGCACTAGATTACAACTCCACTCACGTGTCAGAGCCTGATGAATGGACAGAAACAAAGCACGATAGGGACCAATAACAAGACAATACAGATGATTTGTAGGCTTATGTTAAGAATAAGACATAGCTGTGTGTGTGTGTGTGTGTGTGTGTGTGTGTGTGTGTGTGTGGGGAGACAGCACCATAGTCTCTTTACCTACTACAGTTACAACCACATTGTTGATATGAGTAGCACTTAATGTAACGTTACCATTTGCCTGTAACCTTCCCTCTCTTTACTTTCCTACAGTTCTCAGTCTCTCTCTGTCACAGTGAGCACTTGCCGTTGTGCAAGTGTACCTGCGTGTGTGCGTTAGCACACTTAGCATAGAGCCCCCTGGTTTCCCTATATTTCCATATACCGTAATTAGATTGTGTGTGAAAGGCTACTTCCAGTGCATTGATTAAGTGTCAGAGGAGAGGAGACAAGCATCTCTGGGCAGAAGAGGGACAGGAGGGGGCACGGCACTACAACAACCTGACACACACACACACACACACACACACACACACACACACACACACACACACACACACATACAAAGCCCCTCCTCTCACCGTTATAGAGAGTGACATCCTTGCTATTGAAAAAGGAACTAACAAAAGTGTGTTTGTAATAATGACTCATATAGTGTACAGTATGACATTGCCCCTGTTTGCTCTCTCTTTATTTTGTGTGACAGAATCGGAGCAGACAGTCTTAGTCTTGTGTTTTCTTGGACTAGCCCCTGTTGTCTCGGTCTTAATTTATGTTTTGCTGTGGCTGAGTCTGACTTGAGTGCTAGCCTGCCCTATATAAGGGCAAAACTACCGGGCTGAGCTGTACTGGGCTTATGGATTGCAGTCTTTCCTCAACTGAATGTCTACTTTAACAAAAGCCAGAGGAGAGGGCTAGTGAGAAAAAAAAAACTTACATTTCCAGCTTGTTCATGGTTTCCTTTTTTTCTTTACCTTCTTCAATTCTTTCTTACATGATCATTTTAGGATGACAAAACTGGTATTGTCTTGCTGCTTTGGTGGCTCTCCGTAGAACTTTGGTGATTCAGGAAATTAGTCATAAGTCACTATAGAGTGATATAACTCATTAGCATAATGTCAGAAATGTACAGTGAATGTAGTACTGTTTCCACTGGCTTTTAGTGAGATTAAGATCGTCAGGAGGTTGAGGATTCAGCAGTTCTGTTGATGCCAAATTGCAAGGGCTTTCCACACACATTCAATATCACAGGCATCATTCACCTGTTTGGCTACCATTATGTACCGTAAAATGTACTATTACCCTGCTGGTATTACCCCAAGCCTCTTGCTTTGTGAGGCTGGGGGCAATAGAATTGTGCCAAGCTTTTATTTTTGTTGAATTAACTAAGACGTCATGGATGGGTTTGTTAAGTGGGACTTAGTTCTCCCAGCAGAATTCTCTTGCTGCTCGGATTCATTGAGTGCTCCCTAAAGGAGCAGAGTATTTCCCATCAAATCCATCTTTATAACCAATTGCTATAAATTAGAGATGCACCGATTACAACTTTCTAGGCCAGTTCCGATTTTCATGGAGTTAGGCCAGCCGATACCGATTTTAGCCGATTGATTCCGATTAGATTATTTCTAACCACTTTACAGCACACGCAAATATTTATTTTCTATCTTTTCTTTAATAGAACATTTTGCACAGAACATAGAATTTTTTTTTTTTACAGATAATGGATCACTATGAAATAGAACTATATAAATTACTCCTGGTGTGGGAAATTCACACACATCTAAAGTGCAATGTTGGAACCATTTCCTTCTTTTCACATCCAATATCCAACAAAAAAAAAGTGATTTTGGTTTTTGGTGTCGTTCCTCCACGCCCTACTTTCTCCTTGCAGGTGTTGCATATTGCAAACTTGTTATCTTCTGCACACACGCTGAAGAATTCCCAAACAGCTGACATGTTGCAGGTTAATTCACGAGGTTCCCTACATGTGAGAGAATAGCGCGGACACGCGCTTCACACCGCGAGCGGGTACGCGCGACATGGCGGAAAAGTTGAGAGAAAGAAAAAAGAGACTGTGCTGTCGCGTCCGTGTGTGCGTGCGTCCTTGAGAACTGTAACTCGTATAACTTGTGTTGTCAGTTAATTGTAGCGTTGACCGGCATGAAATCGGCATATGTCAGACTGACCTGCCGGTCGCCGGTCATGGCTGAGCATGTGAAAACCGACAGAGAGAGAGAGAGAGAAAAAGAGAGAGATAACATGCAACAAAGGTGTTGGAGCCAAAATTATTTAGATATTAACTTTTATTTTGATGAATTGTGCATGAATATAATGATATTTAGAGTAAAACTAGACTCATTATAAACTGCACGTTGACCAAGGCGCATTCCAAAGGACAAGAAGGGCACAATACGCTGTTTGAAAGAAAGTTGCTCCTTTTTTAAAAGGTCAATATGGCGGACAAAGCATACTTAATAAAACCCTTAGGTTTTGACTTTGTCATTGGTTATGCTACATGGAAGGTCAGAGGGGTCCCCACAATCAATAGCAATCATCAGTTAGAGAAAATGAGTATGCATATTAAAAATGTAATGGTAATCTGGCCAAAAATGATCAAGATACCTTGGTCTGGACCATTGACTGTATAAAAAATAAAAAAAATAAAATGAAAAAAATGAGTGTGGGGCAGATTGTAAGAATGACCAACTGACTTAAGCGTTCACCACAAGCGTGTGCTTTTATGGCGATAACACTGACTTTGGTCTATATTTGCAGTTGTTTGCGTCGTCTTTCTCCACCACCTTTTGTACCGCTGGATACCTGCTTGTAACACCAGGCTTGGTGGACAGTGAACAGTATTGGACTCGGCAATTCAAGTAGGGCTGCTTAAAGCCCCAGCTGGGTTTGGATAACAATCCCATCCAGACACACAACTGTACTGTAGCTGCTCTCTGTGCTAAGTGCTAATTAGCAGAACAAAGCATCTGTTGTTCTTTTAAACACACGACAGTTAAATATTTCATCTATCCGCCTGTCTCCCCCGATCCTCAGCTCCGCTGGAGGAGCAAGAGGAGGCAAGCTGACAGACACACACACACACACACACACACACACACACACACACACACACACACACACACACACACACACACACACACACACACAGGCTGTGAAATGTACACATGCATGCACACAAATGAATGTACTAGCCAGCATACACAGAAATAGACATGCTGAGACAAACGCACACATACTGCCTGCGCCTTCATGTAAGATGACAGCAGCATCAGCATAATGTGCCATATTAAAGTGAACAGGACCTTTTACTATGAACACCATTCCCCCTCAGAGAGAGAGCTAGAAGCAGAGCGCTGGAGGTTTGGTCCTAGAGAGACGAGGCCAATGGCTAAGTGCTTATTACCCTGCCTCCCCCTGATAGTTAGAAATATACACTTTGTTCTTCCACTGTCTGAGCTAGGGAAGAGGGGGCGATTAAGAGAAAGACAGACCACAACCTGGAGAGAGAGGAAAGGTTAAGTGAGTCGAATGATTTGAGATAGAAAAAAAGACATATCCGATGCTCTGTCTGTCTCTTTCCCACCCTCGTCTTTTCTCTCTCCATCTCCCCTCCTCTTCCTCCCCCCTGTCTCCGTCTCTCGTGGCTCGAAGAAGGAGTGTGGGGGCAGAGCGCTCTCGTCTTGTTAAACGGCTGGCAGATGACAGAAAAATTAGAGGCATTTCGCTCTTGACAGGTTGTTGTGTGTGCGTGTTTTTTTCCCCCATTTTTTTCTGCTTCAAATGTTTTTTGTCAGTTTGTTTTCAGTCAAGCTGTCTCTGCAGCACAATCAGTGCAACCAGTGTGTGCGCGCGCGCGCACACACACATGCAAAAACACACGGCAGGTTTTTTGTGTTCTCATTGGAGACAGATCTGATTTTGTGGTCTCAGATTGGTGGCAATCGGAGGAGGAAAAGGAGCCGTTCACTCACAAAGACGTCTTCCCCTCCGCTAATTATCGAGACAGGCTTTGATTGCCTGTTTGGAAACAGTTTTTCAAACCGCTGTAATGACGACGATTAGGCGGCGCTGCGAGTTTTGTGCAGGTGGAGGGAGGAGAACACAGTCGGTCCAAACATCTCGCCACCTTGTGTTTACATGAAGGTGTGTGTTTTCCGCAGCCGTAGTCGCATGTCATTTTGTAAAGTCACTTTTTTACATTACCGTTCAGGCTTCTTCCTTGTGTCGTCCTCCTTGTCTGTTTGTAAGATGTCGCTGTTTGATCTGATAAAGGCGCCCGCAGGTACTAACCACCGCCTTTTGAAACCGTGGCTATGGTATAATTGTTAGTTTTGTGCTTTTTAGTGTTACACATCCGTTCCTGCTTCACTGGTGGCCTGCAACTACTGGATACATTTTTCTTGTTACAGTAAAAAACAAACAAAAAGAAGAAAAGCATTACTCAGACACATGCTAACACTTGTTGAACAATTAAATGTCAGCCACGTCTGTGTCATGTGACATATGTGAGGGGACATGAGCAACATCATCTGTGCAACAGGAAGCACCAGAGTTTGTAATTGTAAGGAACATTTTTGCTGATGATTTTTTATGCTTAGATACCTGCCACGTAGATCCATTGTAATGCATCCATGGCAATTCTTCTCCATTCCAGTTGTTTTAAATCTGATAAAAAAAAATTTATCCTGGGTGTAAAATGAATGCAAGTTTTATTGCTGTAGTTTTGCATTAACCTGGAGGAACTCAAGCTGTCTGACCCTCATTAGAGTGGGGACGCATTTGAAATGAGCACCACACAATCGCACAGGGTGGCAGCCAGCTTCTCGAGAGAGAGAGAGAGAGAGAGAGAGAGAGAGAGAGAGAGAGAGAGAGAGAGAGAGAGAGAGAGAGAGAGAGAGAGAGAGAGAGAGAGAGAGAGAGAGAGAGAGAGAGAGGAGTCCTTGATCTGATTATTTCCGCAAGACAGACAATGCGGTTAAAGTGATGAAAAGTCTTATTTGTTTCTCTTTCTGTGTGTGCACATATGCGTGTGAGTTCATGTGTGCGTTTTAGTCTCAGGGATTTGCTGATCAGGACAGAGGCCAGTCATGTTAAGTGGGCGAGAGAGAGAGATGGAGAATATTTGCATATTTTTGTTAATGCACACATAAAATGAGTCAGCGTGTGTTTGTTTGCATGTATATCTTAAAGCCTGAATGGCCTTTTGGTTGAGGTCCAGCACTCCTGTCATTGATGTGGACAGATTGATCTATGGAGGTTCAAGTCCACACACACACACACACACACACACACACACACACACACACACACACACACACACACACACACACACACACACACACACACACACACAAAGATACAGACGCATTCATTAAATTCATCAGTCTCCTCATTGCCCAGCACAGATCTGATGTTTTTGTCGCTTCAGTGGGCGTTTAAGTCACATGCTTCATAATCCATTAATCGAGAAAATGATCAGCAAATGAATCCATAATGAAAATAATCACTAGTTGCAGCTCTAGTTCCATTCATTATGCATATATATATATATTTTTTAATGATAAATATGCTATTTCCTTTTAGTCCAATGTGGATTTGTCCCCCATTCAAAGTCAGTGGCAGCTGTTTTGCCAACAGTGTGCTTTCTTTAGAGCTTTGACTATGCCAGTTCATTTGAAGCCCATGTGTTTACTTTGGAGTGAGACTGTCTGAAAACCTGTGATGAAAAATTACAACTGAAAAAAGACACTTCAAGATGTCTAATTGAATAGGCCTCAAAATAGATATATACTGTAGCATGACGTGGGAAGATGATTTGTGTTTTATGTGATGATTAGGCTTTAGCATAACTACAGAAGAGAGAAGTGTTTAAGTAGAAGAAATACGGTATGAATATCTGCATGCTCTGTTCTCTTAAAAGATGTTTTATTTGTACATTTCTTCTTGCGAAGTTAATGTTGTGATCAAAATCTTTTTTTCTAGACAAGACATTGTCGTGGAAACAGTGCAAGATCTTTTGGATCCTGTTTTACACTTACTGAGCTGTTACTGTGTTTCCAGAGATCACCTGTCAATCAAACAGCATGGGCGGGACTGCTGTGGGCTATTTCTGAGAATTTCCAGTGTAGCTTCGGTTGTCGTCCACGCGAACTATCCAGTTTCTGTCCCTTTTAACTCTAAACAAATCGCTGTGGCTTCTACCAGAAGTGTAACTCGCATCACTTGCTTTGCGACAGAGGACTTTCCAGTCTGACACTGCACGTTTAGAACAGCAAATGTAAGCTCTTTCATGAACTGGATATGTCAGTCAACGATAAACAGTAGCAAAACTGACATGAATGTTATCACTGTGAGGAAGAGGCCAGGGGGCACAGCTGCTGTTAAGGCCTACGGGAATGCATCAGCATCCGTGCACACCCACTGCAAACACACATAAGTAGATAAGGTAGGGAAACGCACACAAATCTAACTCACACAGAATACAAAGGCATAAACTCATAGATGAAGCACACACACACGCACACAAAGAGTTGCCTTTTGAACACCAACATGTGTTACACCTGGGATTAGCTAGATGTTTGTGAGATCAAATGTTGTCCACCATCCCCCATCCTGCTTCCTATTATCTCTAATGTGGAGAATAATCCTCTTGTGGAATTAATCTCTTTTGAATAGCGTTTGTTACCACGCTGAGATAGAATTAAAGCTCTTGTTCCACTTCTGGATGTGATATTTATGTGTATATGCGTATGAGAGCAAGTCAAAGAAATATATGTGAATTTCAACAATTCCTACCCTTTAGAAATTCTGTATATTTTTTTTTTTTTTTAGGGAGAAAATTTCCCAATAAGTAATTAAAACGGATCACAAAAGGGGTCTGTTGCCTTTAGGAATGACTGTCCTGTTAAACTGTAGACATCTGTTTATGTTTGAATTAATTTGGTGCATTTCAATTTAACTAGGTTGATCCGTCAGTTTATCGGAGTCTGTCCCATAGCTTTGATTCTCAGCCTGAGCCTGA
This sequence comes from Perca fluviatilis, assembly GCF_010015445.1. Taxonomy (NCBI): domain Eukaryota; kingdom Metazoa; phylum Chordata; class Actinopteri; order Perciformes; family Percidae; genus Perca; species Perca fluviatilis. The sequence continues at coordinate 19,240,926 of NC_053134.1, read as the reverse complement.
TTGGGCACAACAGGACCAGTTAACTCCAGCTTTTAATTCTCTCAATTACCTTTGGCTGTAATCGGATCTGGTTTGACTTTATTCACTTCATTTGCAGTTTATTTTTCTTAATAAGTGTGCATGAAACATTAGTGGTTTCTATTATAAGCCATAGCTATATTTAGTTATTATAAATTATAGCTTAATGAAGCACCATTTGAATATAACTTATTGTCTGCATTATGAAAGCAGCACATGAGCTACTGGATCTGTCCAGCCACGATTCTGCTGTGCTAGAATGACACAAAGCCTAAGAAAACCTTTTGGGTCACAGTTACACATGTATCATGACGTGTAGACGGCAGTACTGATTCAAACTAAAGCATATCTGTACAGTCAGACAGATGGCACATTGACGATTGGAAAAAATGCAGCTGAAATGTCTCCAATGTCGACAGGGTGTGAGACATTCTCATTTAGGATCTGGTTGATTGTATTAAGACATTTGCAGTTGATAAACAGATCCTGTCTGTAATCGATAAGCAGACAAAAAAAAAGAACACACATCTCTGTTAAGCCCGTTTTACAGTAACCGCAGCCGAGCTGGCGCGTGCATATGTGACGTCATGAAATCTCCGTGACTATTTATACCTGCGCGTGGTGGTCGCGACACTAGTTGCAGTTTTCTCCTGAACAGCGGTGGTCCTAATGAGCAAAGGCTACCGACGCTGCTCTTTCTACGGACTAGAAGAAGAAGAAAAAGGTAAACAACGGCAGAACTGGCAGCAGCATTGCCGTCAATGCTTCGATTTGATTCAATGACCTACTTCGTCGGATCAAGCCTTTCATTCACCATAAAAGAGCTCATCTTAACCCAGTAAGTTTACCAGAGAGACTTGCAGTCCCTCTGAGAGTCTTGGCATCCGGTTGTCGGCGAACTCATTGGCGCCTCCTGTTTCCGCTTTGTCACGATGTCGCGCGCCACCTTGGATGCGTCTAGTCTAAAAAACCCTTTACTCCATAGGTTTAAGACCAAATAGCTGCAAAAGAAATTACATTGTCATCAGCCTCTGCTGTACTTTGTGTTTAGCGCGCATATGTTATCATGCTAACAAAGATGGTGAGCATTTAGCTCAGTGCACCGCTGTGCCAGCCTCCCAGAGCTGCTATGCTTCACGGCACTGCACACACACGCCCATTCAGGAATCGGCTAACAAGGTAGCGATGGAGTTTTTCACACTATCGTCATGGCTAAGCCGGCAAAAAAGAAGTAGAAAGCTAGGAAACCATTGTCGGAGGAACAGAGAAAGAGGAAACGGCAGACTGACCGAATGAGGAGTCAGACACAAGTAAACATAGGAGCTGCTAAATATCTATTCTGAAGCTGTAGGCGGAGCTCTATAGAGAAACCTGCGAGCAAAAAGCCAAAACTGCATAGTGCCCCTAATAGTAACACATAGTTGACATGATCGCATGTTGACCAAGACATGAAAATGTAGCTTGCTCCTTTATATTATCTAGTACCACAAGCATGCATGAATAATATCACTTAGTTTCCTAAATGTTCCCTCCCTAATGACACAGTGAAATGCCTTCATTATATTTGGCATTGAAAGCGACGTTGTTGTTGCGGTTTGAGCTAATTTGTGCGGCTGACAGTCAGGCGGGTTGTCTTCTGATCGTCCACGATAAGTTCAGCTGTTGAACCAGCTGAGCTGTCTTGGTGTGAGCCAGCAGAACCATAAGACAGTCCTTGTCTGTCTTCAGAGGGCAGACCAGGGCACTGACCCACACAACCCACCCCCCCATCAAAAAAAACCACACAAATGATATTTCTCTCCCTAATGTCGTTGTTTTACTCGGGACATTTAATCACATTAAAACATTAAGTAGCGCATCTGGTCCTCTCAGACGTCTTGAGACACTGGTTGTTGTGTTTGAGCCAGAGACAGCAAGAGAGCGACTAAGTGCCAAACTGGTCCGTCAGTCTCCTCATCGCCCCACACAGATTGGATGTTTTTGTCGTTTGAGTGGGCGTTTTAAGTCACATGCTTTATAATCGATTAATCAAGAAAATAATCAGCAAATCAATCGACAATGACAATAAACGCTAGTTGCAGCTCTAGTTGCATTCATTAGGCCTATATATTTTTTTAATAAGAATATGCCACAACTTTTTAGTCTAATATGGATTTGTCCATTGTTAACTGTGATGAAAGATTACAACTGCAAAAGGACAACTTCAAGACAATAATGAAATATTGAATGATAATGTAATAATGTGAAAATGATGTCCTCATCCATCGTGATGTTTCATTGTGGACATCGTCATATGCCAGTTCAGTAGACATCGCCCAACCCTTTGCCCAACATGTCTTTTGTTGCTGTCTGTCTCTCAGACCGAGGCGAGAGAGACAGAAAGAAAGGAAAAGAGAGAGCGAGAGACAGGAAGAAGGAGAGCTGTAATTTAGCCGGCTGACAGAGGAAGTGAGATCTCTTGGGGGTGTGTGAGTGTGACAGTCTAAATGAATAGAGACATCTGTGTGTGTGTGTGTGTGTGTGTGTGTGTGTGTGTGTGTGTGTGTGTGTGGACATGAGGAGGGATCTGTGCTGCTTGGTGTGTTTTACTCACCCTGTCAAACCCAAGACAGCCCAAGTGTTTTTTTTTATCAACCGTCCTCCTCCTTTCTTCTCCCTGTCACAGCTCTGTGGGGTAAAGCGTATGTGTCCATGTGTGCCTAGTGACTGCCAAAGGAGAAATGTGCAACAGGTAGGTGGTAGGAGCAGAGAGTGTACACATCACAGTACTTTCTTTCCGTCTTTGTGTCTTGTTGAGATTGCCGGATCTTAGGAGAGAAAACAAGAAACCCAGACAGCATTCAGTTCAGTACAATCTATAAAAGCACTGTACATAAGGTTAATAGCTCAGCCGCCAGCTATTTGCAACAGCGTGATCACTTCAAGGTTGTTTCTGTGGCTTTTGTGGCCTTTTTAATAAGCTTTTAACAAGGAAGTAACACACCGGGTATCACAGCTGACCTGACACCAGTGCGCACAGTCACCAGCAAGTGGAGCTCCGCTGCTAAAAGCTACTGATACAGTCAGTGACAATGGTGATTCAGTTTGATCAGTTCAGTTTGAACCATAGACTATGGTTTGAACATTTTGTGGTAAAGATGTGCTTGTATGTGATGTGTAGTGAACACCTCTAACACTGTTTTCATGCCTTGTATTCTGTGGGCCATGGGTATCTGCAGGACATTTGAATGGACAAAATCTGTCAGTTTTAGGTATCATGTGAACAATTTGATCTAATCTGGCAGTTGGTTTTTTTAAGTTCCCTTGTACTGAACCAAAGTGTTAGCCTAGAAATCTAGACGCACCCTAGCGGCAGCAAATTGATTTTGCAACCAGGGGGGGTCTAGGCACTCTCCGTTGGCTTTCGAGCTGGAAAAACCAAACTCTGGTCAGGCCAATCACATTGTGTATAGAGTCGGTGGGCGGGGCTTATGGCTGCTGCTGCTGCTGGGAACAGCGGTCTTCTGGAAGACTTGGAGTTAAGCTTTTCTTTGAGAAAAGAACAAAGAACGGCGCTATAATCATTCTTAAAAAAGGAAGATGTGTTCGGAGTTTTGCCGGCCGGATACAGCCAAAGTAGAATCTATCAACTAGCTTTGCTACCTTCTTCGTTGCACTGCCTGGTTGTAGCGCTATCCTTTTGCGTGCAGAGGGAATTTGAAAGACAACCGTTTATCCCGGCCCTCGGATTGAGCCCTGTCAATGGTGAGTTCCCAGACCCAACATCTTGATATGGGTCTGGCTTGTCAGGCTACCAAAGTGTTGGAATGTGATAATTTTTTTAAACTGGATGGCTTGCGTAGGAGTGGCTCAGGCATCTCCTCTTTTCTTCCTTCCTGTCCTCTTCCACTTTGCCTAAAGCAGAAATTGCCAAAGTTGTAAGTTGCAAAATAATGTATACCTCTCAGTGATTGGGTCAATAGGGCGAATCTGCAATGGATCCCGGCCTCCACAAATCCATAGTTTATGCTCAGTCCGTAGAGCTCTCACTGAACCCTGCTGTGTGTGTGTGTGTGTGTGTGTGTGTGTTTGTGTGTGTGTGTGTGTGTGTGTGTCAGCCAGCCCACAGCTGTCAAAAGCAAGCTTGAATGCAAAAACAGTCAAGTCTAGCAAGTACAAACAAGTGCTTCCCTCAATTGACCTCCTCCACGGGGACTAGTCTAGTTCATATCAAAGATAGACTGGAGCTCTAGTGGCAAATTAATTGTTCCACACTTTTAAAAGGACATGTCACGGGCTTTCCTTTTGTCCAGCTTTCTTTGAAATATTCCATGGCCGATGATACGGGGTGCCGATTTTCTTGAGCCGATATTTGGAGTCGATACTGCTTTTGCTCCCTCAATTTACATCATAAAAATGACACAATGATGACAACAAATGTTACAAGTCTCAATTTAAAAAAGGAACATTTATTGAATTAAAAAGAGTTCAGTGATGAAAATACTGAAAATAAATATATAAGCATAATTAAAATTCTGAAAATAAATATTTAAGCATAAATAAAATAATTACACTATTGCACACAGTAGCAACAAGCAAGCAGCATAATAAAGTGCACACTGTACTAAATTTTAAAAGTAACCAACTATTTACAACTCTGATATCACTGCGATGGCAACTCCGTCCAGCTCCAAGTATGGAGAGAGGGAGAGAGTCTCACGGTACAGATGCATTTGACCGACAAGACTGAAGCGCGGTGTCGCGACGTCTTACATCCATGGTTGATGCTCCACGCCCTTGACCGGCAGCTGATTGGACGAACACCTGACGTGGGTCTGGCTTCTCGAGAATTTCAACAGAGTGTCATGGCGGCTCGTTGAGAATACGATCTCGTATTTTACGAAAATAGTTAACCGAAATGTGTTTCTGAAAACATTTTAAGCGAGAAATAGGCCATACAGTTGCTGAATCGGTCTTCATTTCAGATCGACAAAGGCCAGTTAAAAAGATTTTCGTCTACTTCTACTGGATAGTCGCGTCGCGTTCAACGGATTAATTTGCATAAAGATGGGCATTGGCCAGCTTTTTAACCCACAGCATTTTTTCAAATGCAGCGCCGCCTTCCCGGAATGCTTGGCGTGCACGTTGAAGTCGCTTGACGTCACCCATAGGAATAGAGTGGAGCAGAAGCATTGCACGGTCAAATGGATCTGTACCATTAGCCGTCCAAACCTCAGCCAGGTGGTCGCTGAATGAAACTCCAAAATAAACACCACGGACCCAATGTCTGCATTACTTAATCCTATGAACAGTGTTAGTAACAGCTACCGCATACGGATCGCCTACAACTTAGCTATTCGCAGCTCCCTAAATACAATGGCAAGCAGTTTTATAGATGAGGCATTCGGCATTCGCATTTTCCATTTGGACCCACAAACTTGCTTAGCTATAGTTGCAAGCACATATAGTGCAACGTGTTTCCACTTTTAAAGTGGATGGCAATATTTCAGCTAAGTCAAAAAGGTAAAAGATGCTTTGAAAGTTTAAAACTTACCGTTGTCTTGAAGTGCAGACTTCCAGCACTCTGCTAGTGGGGGAGGGGCAGTGCATGGTCTGCACGTGAACTGCAGCCAAGGGGGTAAGCTTCGCTTCAGAGCTCGAACCTCCTGTGGCGCCATTTTGATGCTACAAAGAGATCACCTCCCGTTAGCATTCCACTGACTAACATTCATTTTGACGTCACTTGACAGTGAATAACTTTACATCTGAAGCGTTTAAAGACTCTATTTGTCCATTGTTTATTTCTAAAGAAACACGACAATGTATAAAAGGCTCCATTACCTTGTACCTCACGTTATGCCTCCGTAGAAGACATTTTTGTAAAAATAGGCTAACGATTGTGTCACATAGTAGATGAATTACCGTATAGTACAGGAGAAGCTCGCAGGCAGTTTCGACTTACATGAGCTGTTTAAGTTTAATTACTAATGTTAACTAGCATTTTAGTTAGCAATAATTAGCCTGTGCCCACGTTATCTCCTTAAATATACCTACGCTCTCCGTCTCTGCAAGATTGGGAATGATTGAGATTTCTCTTGGCACAGCTACCAGAAGACTTACAACTTTCAGACACGTTGCTCACGTCACATTTACGTCGTATCTCTCAGTTGGAGGCTGCGCAGTAAAGCTAGCGATCACCGGAAAAGTGCTTCTAATAGCCTTCACTGGTCTCCGTCCAGAGCAACGGGATCTGTTGGTCCATTCTTATATACGGTCTATGACTGCAGCGTCTCCAGCAACACAGAGCTGCCTGTGTGGATGCCGGAATGCTGGAACACAGCAGCTGCGTATCGGCCGATACATGTAAAAACGCAAATATTGGCCCGATATATCGGCCGGCCGATAAATCGGTCGATCACTAGGTGGCTGACTCCTGAATCCTCTAGAAAATGTAGATTAATTATAATCTTACTTATTAAAGAATTTCTTTTGTTTTTCTATATTTGTTTATCATGATTTGGGTACATAAGGAAGTTTTCACTCCTGTTTCTTGCAGACCAAACTGTGTGGAAATATAATTCAATGCTGACATTAAAGCTCTTTCACTTTCAAACACCTTGTCTAAACTCCCGGTTTACTTTATCAAAAGAAGAGATTTTATTTTGGCAGTTGTGTCATGCTTTGTGGTTATGTGTTTTGGTGTGTGTTTGTTATGTGTTTTCACCAGTGGCACAAGCTCACTGGTGAATTAATAGTTTTTTCTGTGTCATTCTGTGTCATTTCTCAGAAGCATAACTTGAACAAAATCACATTTGTCTTCATTTCTTCCTCTTCTTTCAAGGCTTTTCTTTGTGACATGTCCCTTTTTGCTTCCCTTTTCTTCTGAAAAGGGTTTGTCATTTTTAACACCTTTTTTATTTGACGCTAGTGGAACAGACAGTGGTGAAAAGGGGAGGGTAGTGTGTGATTTTTATGGTGTTCTTAACTACATGCTTTTACATTTACGTTCTCATAAATGACCACAAAAATAAGTCCAATAATTGAAGCCACTCAGTGACACGTGTACATTTTTACTTTCCCATACAGCTTAGAGCTTTTCGAACATTTTGCTATGTCGAAGAACTAAACAGCATTGTGCATGGTTTTATAACATCCTGAGGCACACACAGCTCGGTAAATTTCACTGTCCACAGATGGCTGCTATAATTTTCCCCTCCATTTCTGATTCGACAACATCAGGGCGTCCGTGACACATTAGGAGAATCTCAACACTGATAGGCTTTCCCGACGATGTAACTGGCGTCGCGTAATTTGCCTTGCCCTGTGCGAATTCCCGTCTTTGCTTTGGCTTTATAATTGTAATCGCGTGTGAACACACCATAAGCCGGATACTCTGCCTATTTTAAACCAGCTCTGTGTCATCTTTGTGTGGGCAATGTTTGCAGAAGAATGGTGTTTCCCTCTGTGGCACCAGTGCATAGCGGTCGAGGAACCCATCGTTTGGCGTCATCCAGTGGCTCTCGCCCGAACTCTTCTAATATGCTCCGCAGGGAACTCTGTGCACTGGTGCCACAGAGGAAAACCGAACACCATTCATCTGCACACACTGCCCACACTGCCATGACTCAGAGCTTTATTCCCACAATTGAGTTTCCCTTAATAAATCACACCTAATTTATCTCCTGATTTTGTTAACTTTTTGAGTAAATATGTGACATTTATATAAGTTATTTTTGTACAATAGCTTTCATTCATTTCTGACTAAGATAAACTCTGCGGTGTAATCTAGATGTTCTGCTCCTCCTCATATCTCAGATAAAAGTGCATTCAGCACATCACCACTAACTGTCTTAACCATGTGATCTGTGCGTTTCCCCCTCCTGGGGCCATGGCCTCAGTTAGATGTGTAAGCAGTGTGCATTTGTATTGAAGTGGTTGCAAGCTTTTGCCTGCACACAGGCTTTAGGTTGGTCTGGACATCAAGAGGTTTACTGGAGGGTTTCATCAGACAAACTCTTGAGGGTAAAAAAAATACAACATGAACATGCTGGTTTGTGGTAGTACCATGTATTATGAGAAAAATAGTGCTACTTATTGCCCACATTAACAAATATCATCACATGTTGCAGGTTTAGCTCTACATATTGCATGAAAACTGGTTACTTAATAACTGTTTGGTTACCACGGATTACCAGTTTTCATTGTAACTAGTAAAGCATGGCTACCTTTGTGTTATGGGAATTAACTGCATGGTGTTAAGTCACATAAGAAACTGTGTGAAAGTATGCGCCGCCATTCCCATATTTAAACACAGGTATGGCAATTTGATATAGCTGTAACCACTTTTGCCTTCTAATGTGGTTGGACGACACTTTGTAAAAACCAGTTCCTTTTTTATTTTATTTTTTTTCCTCCTCGCTACATAAAGGGCTCAATACTTCTGCATTGGAATGGAACTTTGGCTTTGGACGTAAATTATGAGAAACTGAATTGTCCAATATAGACATAATTCATACCGGGCTGCAATTGTCAGACTGCGGATTACATTTAAAGGGTGAAATCGGCAAGAGTTTTCAACTATTACTTGGATTTACCTCTTTAGTAACATGATGTACAGCCATTGTCTGCTGATAAACTACTGTTATAATAGTGAATGGCTATGTGACTATTCAGTAAAAGCAACCTATTGTAGCCATCTCCTACAGATGTCAGCTTGAGGCGACCATACAATAGAATATCACAGAATGTCACTGAATACATCTTATTCACTTCCTTCCCTAAATGTCCCCAAATAGCTGCTGTATGAATGCATTAAAAGCAAAATGGCCTCGCTGTCAGCATGTTTATACTGCATATAAAGTTGTAAGTCTCATGTTCCCCTTTATGCCCAGCAGCTTCTGACACACTTCCACCACACACACACGCAAACTAAGAAACATTGTTGGGGTGTGTACGTTTTCAGTAATCGATAGTTCACACTGTCGTTTGCGTGTTGGGCTACGTTTAGGGTCTATTTCATAGTTGTGATAATTTTTCGGAAAAACAGGCTGGACAGAGCAAGAATCACAAGCATCCTGGAAGTTAAAAAAATGTATCCCCACAAACTAGTAAGTGGTGTTTCCTTTTGCACATGATCCCCATAGCAAAAAAAACAACAAAAAAAGCCTTGAGATGATGCAATAGTTTGCCGCAGGACAACAGTTTATTCATCCAGTGTGCTCCCATTGCCAGATGACTCAGACAGTTGGGATGAATCAGCCCTTTGGCAGACAGATCTGATCTCAGACTAGCTATCGACCCTCCTACATGTGGTACACATGAATCTGTCCGATGAAGGCTGATCCCAGATCTGAGCCAGGAGGGGTCGGAGTGCTCCTAAACAGGAAGTGGATGAGATCAAACGCACCAATCAGACTGCGGTGTTGTGAGACTAAACATCATCACCCCACAGGAAGGAAGTAGCTATGTCTGAATTACACAGACTACTATGAATGTGTATGTGTGCGTGATTTACACAGACCAGCATTTACAGCCCACACCCAAATATTTACCTCTGTGCAACTGCCACCCTCTAGCACAAAGCTGTGATTAGGCAGAGGGGAGTGTGTATTATGTGTGTTTGTCTGGTACAAAGTGTGTGTGTGTGTGTGTGTGTGTGTGTGTGTGTGTGTTTTAGGGGTAGGATTGGAGGTCCTACAGGGACCACCTTGGTGAACAATGGCTCTTTTATTCCACTGGAGCGTTTGACTGGACTCTGTGTCTCAGAGCAGCCACACATACACACACAACCACAGAGCCAGACAGGAAACACACACACACACACACACACACACACACACAGTTTCACACAAACGGGCATGCATTAATTTGGTAACTCTTTGGGGGTATCCAGTCGGGGTCAGTTTTCGCTTAGAGTGTGTGTGTGTGTGTGTGTGTGTGTGTGTGTGTGTGTGTGTGTGTGTGTGTGTGTGTGTGTGTGTGTGTGTGTGTGGTGTTAGTCCAGGTAATTTGGCCCACTGGGCTGCAGCTTCAGACACGGTGGAATGTGGTAGCAGTAGTTGGTTACACTTTTGGTTTAAGGGGGCAGGGCAAAGGAAACAAACCGAGGAAAACCTCTGTAGTAGCCGAATCGCCTTTTCCTTCTTTTAAATAACTCAAGAGTAATATAACTAGTTCACGTTATGTTATGACATCTTTAAGCTATTGGATCAATACTCCATACCAAAAAAGGTGACAGAATGACTAAACAGCTGTACTGGATTTGGTATGAGAAGTTAACAAAGAACAAAAGCTAAAACTAAATTATCTCCATTCTTGGATGCCATGAAATCTTCTCAGGGTAACACCAACGTTGGCAACATTTCCTCCAGCAGATGGGAATACGGGAAAGTAATAATGTGTATAACACAGCGAGCTCCAAAGAATAATGCTATCTATGGCCAAACACTGCTTGATGTATTTCTGCCTGTCGATCATCACCTGAAATCCACCTGTAAGGACAATGATGTTGGTGTTTGTTGTTTGTTCTCCATTGTGTGTCTGAACAAAAATGTCCCCCAGGCGAAAACAAAGAGAGCCTCATGTGTGATGTTGAAAAAATTAAACTTTCTGCTGCTCCATGGATACACAGACTGAGGTGTGTGAAAAACTCAGGGCTAAAGAGTTCACTTTTAGTTATAAACCGAAACTACTGAAAATGTATGCTCATTTAGGCATGATGCTGATTTTAGATGTTTCTAGACCATTACATTTTGTATACCAATTGCTGACTGCTGTAAGTGTTTGGATTGATTTCCCACTGATAGCCATTGGATTTAGTTCATGCAAGTATGAAAATCAAATTCCAAAGACTCCTAAAGACTTGTAGTGTTTTGACTAGGAGTTATTGTCAGTATCAATCAGTTTAATTTTTTTAATCAAGTTACCTTTTGGTCTCTTATTTGTCAGAGAATAATTAAATTGACAAGTTTACAGAGCCCAAGTTGATGTCTTCATATTGAATGTTTTTAAAATGCATTTTATTTGCAATTAAGTAAAAAAGGGAAAATCAGCAAATTGTCACGTTAAAGGCTGAATGTTTTTTGCTTGGTATATGACTTGAAAATACAACTTATCAATATCAAAAGTGTTGTAGATACATTTTCTAAGACTTGTACACACAGTACACACAGAACTTCTTTCTTTTGAATTAAAAGTACATAAAGGTGCTTTGAATGACTGACATCAAATTTGCTCTCTCTTCAGCACCACGGACATGTTTCTCGCTCATTGTTACTAAAGCAGGGTGGCCTGTGAACCTGA